>NW_019525488.1:766944-779440 GCF_002814215.2 Seriola lalandi dorsalis | reverse complement strand
ATTTTTTTAAATGTTTTTATGCCTCACTATACTATGACATTTTTTTCTTTTTTTTTTTTTAGCATTTTCATGTCTTACTTTACAATCACGTTTTTATGCCTTACTATACAATCATGTTTGTATGCCTTACTAAACTATGACATTTTTATGCCTTACTAAACTATGACTTTTTTTTAACGTTTTTATGCATTACTATACTATGACTTTTTTTCTTTTTTCTTTTAGCATTTTCATGCCTTACTAAACTATGACATTTTTTCTACGTTTTTATGCCTCACTATACTATGACATTTTTATTCATTACTAAACTATGATATTTTTATGCCTTATTATACTATGAATTTTTTTTTACGTTTTTATGCATTATTATATTATGACATTTTTTGACTTTTTTTTAAACTTACTATATTATGACATTTTTTGCCTTGCTGTACTGTGACTTTTTCTTGCCTTACTATACTATGACTTTTTTTGCCGTAATATACTATGACGTTTTTTGACATTTTTTGCCTTACTATACTATGACTTTTTTTGACATTTTTTGCCTTGCTATACTATGACTTTTTTTGACATTTTTTGCCTTGCTATACTATGACGTTTTTTGACATTTTTTGCCTTACTATACTATGACATTTTTATACATTATTATACTATGACTTGTTTTTTTACCTTTTTTTGCCTTACTATACTATGACTTTTTTTGACATTTTTTGCCTTGCTATACTATGACTTTTTCTTGCCTTACTATACTATGACTTTTTTTGACTTTTTTTCTAACTTACTATATTATGACATTTTTGCCTTACTATACTATGACGTTTTTGGACATTTTTTGCCTTGCTATACTATGACGTTTTTTTAATTTTTTTTGCCTTACTATACTATGACTTTTTTTGACATTTTTTGCCTTGCTATACTATGACTTTTTTTAATTTTTTTGCCTTGCTATACTATGACTTTTTCTTGCCTTACTATACTATGACTTTTTTTGACCTTTTTTTGCCGTAATGTACTATGACGTTTTTTGCCATTTTTTGCCTTGCTATACTATGACTTTTTTTTGACATTTTTTTAACTTACTATATTTTGACATTTTTTGCCTTGCTATACTATGACGTTTATTGACATTTTTTGCCTTACTATACTATGACTTTTTTTGACATTTTTTGCCTTGCAATACTATGACGTTTTTTGACATTTTTTGCCTTGCAATACTATGACGTTTTTGGACATTTTTTGCCTGACAATACTATGACTTTTTTTTAACTTTTTTTGCCTTGCTATACTATGACTTTTTTTTTTAACTTTTTTTTAAACTTACTATATTATGACATTTTTTGACTTGCTATACTGTGACTTTTTCTTGCCTTGCTATACTATGACGTTTTTTGAAATTTTTTGCCTTGCTATACTATGACTTTTTCTTGCCTTACTATACTATGACTTTTTTTTTCCTTTTTTTGCCGTAATGTACTATGACGTTTTTTGCCATTTTTTGCCTTGCTATACTATGACTTTTTTTTGACATTTTTTTAACTTACTATATTATGACATTTTTTGCCTTGCTATACTGTGACTTTTTCTTGCCTTACTATACTATGACTTTTTTTGACCTTTTTTGCCTTGCTGTACTATGACGTTTTTTGCCATTTTTTGCCTTACTATACTATGACTTTTTTTGACATTTTTTGCCTTGCAATACTATGACGTTTTTTGACATTTTTTGCCTTACTATACTATGACATTTTTATACATTATTATACTATGACTTGTTTTTTTACCTTTTTATGCCTTACTATACTATGACTTTTTTTTTTTTGGCATGTTCATGTCTTACTATACAATCATGTTTGTATGCCTTACTAAACTATGACATTTTTATGCATTACTAAACTATGATATTTTTATGCCTTATTATACTATGACTTTTTTTTTTTACGTTTTTATGCATTATTATACTATGACATTTTTATACCTTATTATACTATGACTTTTTTTTTTTTTAGCATTTTTATGCCTTACTATACAATGACATTTTTATGCATTATTATACTATGACTTCGTTTTAACGTTTTTATGCATTATTATACTATGACAGTTTTATACCTTATTATGCTATGACTTTTTGTTTTTTAGCATTTTCATGCCTTACTAAACCACGACATTTTTATGCATTTCTATACTATGACATTTTTGTGCCTTATTATACTATGACTTTTATTTAACGTTTTCATGCATTACTATACTATGACCTTTTCATGCCTTACTAAACTATGACATTTTTTTTACGTTTTTACGCCTAACTATACTATGATGTTTTTATGCCTTACTATGACTTTTTTTTTTTTTTTTTTTTTTTTAGCATTTTCATGCCTTACCTTACAATCACGCTTTTATGCCTTACTATACTATGAAATTTTTTTTTGGGGCATTTTCGTGCATTACTATACAATTACATTTTTATGCCTTATTATAATATGACTTTTTTTTAAAAACGTTTTTATGCATAACTATTCTATGACGTTTTTATGCCTTACTATACTATGACTTTTTTTTTTAGCATTTTCATGCGTTACTATACTATGATGTTTTCATGCCTTACTATACTGTGACTTTTTTTTTTTACTTTTTTATGCCTTACTATACTATGACGTTTTTGTGCATTACTATACAATGACGTTTTTATGTGTTATTATACTATGACTTTTTTTTTTAGCATTTTTATGCCTTACTAAACTATGACATTTTTATGATTTATTATAGCAAGACACTCTTTGGCGTTTTTATGCCTTACTAAACTATGACGTTTTTATGACTTATTATAGCAAGACACTCTTTGGCGTTTATATGACTTATTATACTATGACTTTTTTTTTTTTAGCATTTTCATGCCTTACTATACAATCATGTTTTTATGCCTTACTATACTATGACTTTTTTTTTTTGGGCATTTTCATGCCTTACTATACTATGATATTTTTATGCCTTATTATACTATGACTTTTTTTTTTAGCATTTTCATGCCTTTCTAAACTATGACATTTTTATGCATTACTATACTGTGACATTTTTATACCTTATTATACTATGTCTTTTTTTTTAAACGTTTTTATGCCTCACTATACAATGATGTTTTTATGCCTTACTATACTAAGTCTTTTTTTTTTTTTTTAGCATTTTTATGCCTTAGTATACAATCATTTTTTTATGCCTTACTAAACTATGACATTTTTATTCCTTACTAAAACATGACATTTTTAAGCCTCATTATACTATGACTTTTTTTCTAAACGTTTTTATGCATTACTATACTATGACGTTTTCATGCCTTACTTTACAATCACGTTTTTATGCCTTACTAAACTATGACATTTTTATACATTATTATATTATGACTTTTTTTTACGTTTTTATGCATTACTATACTATGACTTTTTTTTTTTTTTTTTTTAGCATTTTCATGCCTTACTAAACTATGACATTTTTTTATTTTTTTTAGCATTTTCATGGCTTACTATACTATGATTTTTTTTTTTGGGCATTTTCATGCCTTACTATATAATCATGTTTGTATGCCTTACTAAACTATGACATTTTTATGCCTTACTAAACTATGACATTTTTATGCCTTACTATACTGTGACATTTTTATACCTTATTATACTATGACTTTTTTTATTTTACGTTTTTATGCCTCGTTATACAATGATGTTTTTATGCCTTACCATACTATGACTTTTTTTTTTTTTTGGCATTTTCATGCCTTACTATACTATGACATTTTTATGCTTTACTAAACTATGACGTTTTTATAAATCTTTTTATGCCTTACTAAACTATGACATTTTTATGACTTATTATAGCAAGACACTCTTACTTCTTATACTATGATGTTTTTATACCTTATTATATTATAACTTTTTTTAACCTTTTAATGCCTTACTATACTATGATGTTATTAGGCGTTTTTCTTGCCTTACTATACTAAGTCTTTTTTTTTTGGCCTCTTTGTACCTTACTATACTATGACGTTTTCTTATCTTTTTATTTCTTACTATACCATGATGTTATTATGCCATACTATACTATGACATTTTTATGCCTTACTGTAGAAAGACGTTTTTGTACCATATTATAGTATGACTTTTTTTTTTTTTGCATCTTTATGCCTTACCATAATATCACGTTTTTATGCCTTACTATACTAAGTCTTTTTCTTTTATGGCATCTTTATGCCTTACTATACTATGACATTTTATGCCTTATTATACTATCACTTCTTTATTTAGCATTTTTATGCCTTATTATAGTATGACTTTTTTTTTACCTTTTTATGCCTTACTATAGCAAGACGCTCTTTGGCGTTTTTATGACTTATACTATGATGGTTCTTGACCTTTTTATGCTTTACTATACTATGACTTTTTTAAAACTTTTTATGCCATATTATACAATGACGTTTTTTTTTTGCATTTTTATGCCTTACTAAACAATGACATTTTTTTTAACCTTTTTATGCCTTACTATAGCAAGACACTCTTTGGCGTTTTTATAACTTATTATACTATGACGTTTTTTGAAGTTTTTATGTTTTACTATACTATGACCTTTTTTGACCTTTTTTTGCCTTACGATACTATGATGATTTCATGCCTTACTACTTTTTTACTTTTATATTCCTTACTATATTATGACTTTTTTGTCATGCCTTACCATACCATGATGTATTTATGCCTGACTATCCTGTTATTTTTTTTACTTTTTTATGCCTTAGTATAACATGACATTTCTTGACGTTTTTATGCTTTATCATGCTTTATTACTTACTTACTTATTCTATGTTATTCACATCAATTGTTTATGTGAAAGTTTAATCTGAAAGTTCAGGTAAAATTACATTTTCCTCTGCAATGTGAGATAGAATGAAATGGAAAAACGAGTAAAGCACAATTACCTAAGAGCTGTACTAAAGTATTTGAGTTATTGTAATTAGTAAAAGAATTACTCAATTGACTAATTAATAGACAGAAAATTATGCAGTTATTATGCATTAACAGTTTGGACCAAATTATCAATCGTTTTTCTACAAAATAATTATATATTTGGATTAGGGTTGGGTTATCAGAAGTCAGTGTTTGCTATCTCTTCTCTCACATTAATCTTCTCATGACCCCTGAGATTTATCTGGTGACCCTTTGGAGGGGCGCGACCCTTAGATTGGGAACCACAGAACTGTAAAGTAGCTAAAAGCAGCTCCACCTGGAGAAGCTACAACAGTAAAATGCTGCTTTTACATACTGATGTATCAGTATTGACAACATGAAATGTCATTTATAATACAAAGTATGGCAACAACTAATGATTATCTTTATTCATTAGTCAATTAGTTGCTGCGTTGTAATAGTGAACACTTAACATAATAAATAACTTTTTATATTTGACCAAGAATTCAAAACCCAAAGATTTTCCGACTATTACAACATAAGTCGGGAAAAGTGGAAAATCGTTAAATTGAAGAAGCTGGAACCAAAAAAGATTTGTAATTTTTGCTCAAAATCGAAGATAAACAATAAATTTATTATCCTATGATGTTTTCTTTCAATCAAGTAATCACATAATCACTCAAAGACTTTTACTTTTGCTACTTTCAGTTCATTTTACTGAGGACACCTCTGTAGTTTTACTTTGGCTTTTCAATGCTCTTGTTTAAATGTTTTTATATTGTCGTTCTTTTATTCTGGAACGAGATCAGAGTGTTCCACTGAGTCAGACCTGCTCAGACGTGTTGATCATGTGATGTTTATGTGCAGTGGAAAAACAAAAAAAACAAAAAAAACAAAAAAAAAAGAAGAGCCACTCCAAGGTTCGTTTTTCCAACACATAAAAGGAAATATATTTAAAAAATTGTTCATACTGAAGAACTCTTATCATTGCAGAGTCATTTACACAGGGGGCAGTTGTATGTCAGTCTGTCATATTCATGTACATGGTTAATCAGATGCACACACTGCCTCCTCTTCCCTCGCAAAGCCGTCACCTTTGCAGAATACGGAGTGTACACTTGTTTGCAGGCGGTTACACAGTTTCAGAATAAAAATCAGCATTTCATCTTTCGTCCATTGTTAAACTTGATTGAGACACTAATACTCTGGGACATCACATTTCTGAAATGGCAAATGAGGAGTAAAGTGAAATTCTTCCTGCTTTTTTTTTTTTTTAATTATTTGTGTATGACAAATCAAAAAGAGAAAAATCAAGACTTTTATTTGATTTTCTTTTTTACAAACACATCTCACTACATGATCGATCTTTTTTTTTAAATTTTTTTTTATTATCATTATTATTATTATTATAAATCTGTGGTTTAGAAATGTCACCCGAAATGCAAGGGATGTGCATAGGTGTCAAGTCAACGTCCGGCTCCGTCGCTGTTGGTTTTTTCTTGCCCCCGTCTTGCTTCCCTTGGCTGAGTTCAGTTTTCCAAACAGCTGGAATGTTTTTTTTTTGTTTTTTTTTTTAATTTAGTTTGTTTTTTTTTGTTTTTTTAAAGTACATTTTTGTCTTTTCTTTCTCGGAGGTTTACAGAGGGACACGGGGGAACACTGACTGACTGACAGCATGGAAGCTTGCAAATGTCCACATGCATGATAACCTCATTCAAATCTCTAAAACATTTATGGATTTATTTAGAAGAGACAGTACCTGGTGGGTAGAAAGGTGTGTGTGTGTGTGTGTGTGTGTGTGTGTGTGTGTGTGTGTGTGTGTAACTGTACCCAGAGCTAACAACAGGACAGACGATGAGGATGTATTTCAGCTTAGAAAAGAACGGGGATGAATAAATATGAGGGAGAGTCACATGATCTATAGAGGAGAAGACATTGCAGTGTGTTTGTGTGCTTTTACTTCAGTCTGCTGAGACAGAAAACCCACTGACACTGTCCTACAGATGGTCTACAACACCCAACAGGACTACAATGTGATGGGAGGGCGGCGGCTGTGGTGGGATGACGGGACGCAGTACTGTCTCTTTAAAACAAACATCTACAAAAATGTTGCCTCCTAGCTAGTACAGACATGACAATATTCACTTTTTGTTTACTCTGTTTTTATACAACACTATGACTAGGTCATCTGTTAGGGCGAGAGTCCGACAACTGGGCGCCGCAGGTCGTCTGAGCGGCGGCGGCGGCGGCGGAGAGGGTTTCGGCTGAATGCTGTGGTCGCTGTCACGATACGCTGAGGGTGTTTTCCATCGAGTGCAGTGTAGAGAGAGGTTTCCCATCGCTGTTTGTCTTTGTTTATCATTATTTTAAAGAGGGAATGATGGGAGTTTGGCCCAGGGGAGATGGAGGAGCAGAGAGAAGAAGGGAGGAGGAGGAGGAGGAGGTCAGTAGACCCAGGACACAGGGACCCACTGGCTGGTGGTGCACACCAGGTCGATGGCTTCCTCCAGGTGCCTGATGGTCTCGTCGATCTCGTTGTTGATGATGGTCTGGTCGAAGTAGTGGGCGTAGGTCTTCTGCAGGATCTCCGACTCCTTCTGCAGCCGCTGAAGAGACTCGTCCTGGAGGAGGAAGAGGAGGAGGAGGAGTTAGACACTGATGAAGGCTGACACAGACAGTTACTGACGGAGAATCTCAAGGCCTCTACACGCTGTGATTGAGGTCAAAGGTCAGGGGCGTGGTGACCTCACAAACAGTGATTTTGGCCTTGTGAACCCAATATCTCCGTAACGCTTTGAGAGAAGTTCTTCAAATTTGGTAAAAACATTCACCTGGACTCAAGGACAAACTGATTAGATTTTGATGGCTAAAGGTCAAAGGTCAAAGGCCTTGTGAACGAAATATCTCCAGAAGGGAATCCCTTCAGATTTGGCACAAACATACACTAGGACTCAAGCATGAACTGATTAGACTTTGGTGGTCAAAGGTCAAAGGTCAGTGTGACAGGGATGTAACCTGAAACTGGTCTGAGTGGAGGAGGCAGACAACCACCAGGAGGTGATTCTAGTTTTTCACTCAGCAGTGTAGAGGCCTTCACTGAGCGGAGGAGGAAGTGAATCAGGAAACTAAACTCTAGAACCACACACACGAGCAGAAAGCAGGGAACACACACGTCAATATAATTCAGACTAACACGACACAGTCCATCCTGTCAGGTGTTACTCACTGGCAGCGTTCGACACCACCTGGGCATCTGAGGGGAGAGCGCCAAAGAAACAAACAGCGCATGCAGCATGCAGAAACAAAGGAGTGCAGAGCAGACAGAGGAAGAGGCGTTTACATCATCACAGTGAGAAATCTGTACGAAGGAGCTTCAAGACTCTAAGATGTGTCTCTTTTTAAATGGATTAAACATGTAAAACAAATTAGAGGTGAAAACTATTAGTTGATGAATTTAAATAGAATCGTTCAGTCGCCTGTTTATCATTTATTAACAGTAAATGAACATTTAATAAATGGTGTATAATAAACTATAATGTGCTATAAGGACATTTTACATGTTTAATAATGTATTTGTCAACAGGTTTTTATTAGAGCTGCAACTAATGACGATTGATCTGTTGAATATTTATTAATTAATATATTTTGACGTCTTGTTTCGTCTGATGCAGGTTGCTGTGATACGCAACAGAGAAAAGCATGTTTTATATTTTTCCACTAGTTTTACCTGAAAACGACTCAAACATTAATTTACTGATCGAGATAGAGGCCGATTATTTTTCTCTCAATCAATTAATTGATTAATCGGCTCATCATTTCAGCTCTAGGAAGAATCTCTTCAGTTGAACAGGTTCAGTTCAGTCTGGAGTTGATTTTTTTCCTCTTTTGACAAACTGTTTCCTACTGAAGACGTCAACCTTTAGAAATGGATCATAATTACTTTCATTTTTAAAAAAGGTGAATTCATTTCCTAAAACAGCTGCTCACTGTTTTTACCAGGGAGGAGGAGGAAATGGAGAATTAGTTTGGGACTATTTTCACCCGCGGATAAATACATTTAGTGCTGTAGTGAGTATTTGTGGCTGCAGGACCGTGTGTGTGTGTGTGTGTGTGTGTGTGTGTGTGTGTGCGTGCGTGTGTGTGTGTGTGTGTGTGTCTCAGTGTAACAGCGTGGCTCTAACGTGGAGCTGTGGCTCAGAGAAGTGACATGTATCAGGTTTTAGTGACGTGTTTGGTGGATAATAGAAAGGTAGTAAATCAGCCGCTGGTCCTTCACAGTGAGTCATTGTGTTTGAGGTTTTCCTACCTCATTGATTCCTGGCGTGATGGTCGGTGCAGCAATAAACACGACGTATGGGGCGAACTCTGCTGTCCGCAGGACCTTCAGGGCCTGATGGAGACCAGGTGTTAGACTCAAATAAAAATATAAATGCACACTCACACCTTTATATATACACCCACATACACACCTGAGGCTCCACGTCCAGTATAGCTACTAGTCCCTGTTGGTGGATCTTGCGTATGGTCTCCAGCCGCGTCCCGTACATGGCGTCCTCGTGGCTGCCGTACTCCAGGTACTCGTTGTTGCTGATGTCCTGCATCATCTGGTCGTGGGAAACAAAGTAGTAGTTCTTCCCGTTCTCCTCGTCCTTCTTTGGAGGTCTGGTTGTGTCTGTGGGACACACACACACACACACACACACACACACAGTGAGGTGTGTTGTTGTTGTTGTTGTTGTTTCTGTGGAGGACTTGTGATCGTGTGTCTTACGTGGGATGGGGTAGGCGAATCTGTCGGGGTGTTTGGTTATGAGTGTGTTCTTGATGTGTCTTCTGCCCACTCCATGAGCACCTGACACACACACACACACACACACACACACACACACACACACACACACACACACACACACACACACACATTAATTAATTAATGTTAATTCATTTATTTTCTAGGACTCAAAACTTTTCTGCAGCAGCTGATCAAACAGCTGATCAAACAGCTGATCAAACAGCTGATCTAAACTGAATATCTTTGCCTTCTCTTCTTCTACTTGTAAATGAATTTTAATATTTGATAAAAGATGTGAGGATTCAGATCTGAAGAGAAGATCTCATGTTAGATTTTTATCTCCAACAATAACAGAGGTTTAAATCACTCACCTAACAAAACTAGTGTTTTCCTCTTGAAGGCAGGAAGCTTCACCACCTCCTCGTACGTGACGAGATCTAGTTGGTCAAACACTGGAGGGGAGGGAGGGAAAGAGAGACAGATGAGGAGGATGTGGAGGAGAGTGCTGAGAAAACAACAGACAGAGAGGAGAACAGGTCTGATAACTACGGGGTTCAGAGGAGAGGAAGTTGTCAAAATAAAGCACATTCAAAATCTGACTGGCAACAGATCTAATGTCAGAACACAGAGTGAGAACTTGATCTGTGAAGTGATGAACTACAGAATAAAACGACCAGACGTGGCTCATCACAAGGTCCAGTTAACCCGGCGGCCGGTGACGAACAGGTCTGAGAGGGTTGCCATGGAAATAAAACAGCTGTTCATTAAATCTTGCTTCTTATCTAAATTATTACGGAAAAGTGTTGTCGAAAGAAAAAAAACCTGCTGAATGAATTTTAAAGTATCATTCAGTCTGAAAAAGTCCTGAAACTATCAGACGATGAATTGATCCGTTATAAAAAACTCACAGATTCCAGTTTGTTAAACATGAATATTTTCTGCTTTTCTTATTGTTTCCTTAGTTATCAATCTACGATGATCATTAATTCATTCATTTAAATAAATGTCTTAAAGTAAAGAGTATTTCAGCACGGCTTTAGGAAATTGTGATTTTCTGACGATTAACTTGAAATGTGAATAATTCAGTTGCAGCCGTTGTTGAAGGGAATGAATGTGGTCGAATTAAACGATTGACACTGAGAATAATTCTTTAAAAAGAAGAAAAGACGAAGTTGAAAACAAGAAGAGAAAACTGATTTAAACTAGTGGAGGATTATTACATTCACAGGCTAATTAAGGTCCATTATTGTAGGAGGGACAAACCTGTGAGCAGCTGTTTACCTCCGACAACACATCTGTTCGTGTGAAACATGAATTCTACAAAACTATTTGCTCTGAGTCATAATTATTTTCATTGTCAATTAATCTGCTGATTATTTTCTTCATTGTTGTTTCAAATAAAAATTTAAAAAGTCAGAAAATGTGAAAAATGCATTAAAAAAGCAGAAAGCATCAAATCTTCACATTCAAATAAACTGGAACATTTTTAGAAAATGATTCATTGACGATTAAAATAGTTTCTGACACAATTTGTGTCTGTCTTTCCTTTCAGATATTTTCAAAGGACGTGATCGAATTAACTTCGTGCAACTATTTCTTCTAAATAAATCCTCGTGTTAAATCTTAATGCAGCTGTTTAATAATAATAATAATAATTATTGATCTTTCATCAGACTTCTTAAGGACCCAGACGTCCGGGGTAAATGTGGTTTCTGTAAAATCTGTGAGCAGGTCTGATGTGTGCTGCAGAGTGGATCACATGTCTGTTCACTGTACAATGTGTCCTCGGCCTCCGTAACACGAGCCTCCGTCTCAGGCTGCTGACGAGCAAAATACAATACCCACAAGTCACTGGGTTTCTGTTGTGCAACAGGCGTCTGAGGAGCAGCTGCTGCTCACAGCGTTTACACTGTGAATCTGACCGGACGTGTTCGTTAGTGTTTGTTTACTTCACTGTCTGATTAGAAAACAGGTTAAGATGAACATCACAGCACACACACACACACACACACACACACACACACACACACACACACACACACACACACACTCACACACAGACACACACACACAGATACTCAGCTACACAGTTTCAGCTTTGTGTCGGCCTTCTGTTGTTTTACATCAACAGAAACAAAACTGAAACACGGGCAGTGACAGCTGACTTCATCTACAGGGTTAATAAATAAACAGAAGAAGAAGAAGTGGAAAGAGGGAGAGAGAGAGAGAGAGAGAGAGAGACAGAGAGAGAGACAGAGAGAGAGAGAGAGAGACAGAGAGACAGAGAGAGAGACAGAGAGAGAGACAGAGAGAGAGAGAGAGCGAGAGAGAGAGACAGAGAGGGAGAGAGAGAGAGAGACAGAGAGAGAGACAGAGAGACAGAGGGAGAGAGGTAGAGAGAGAGAGACAGAGAGAGAGAGAGAGACAGAGTGACAGAGAGAGAGACAGAGAGAGAGAGAGAGAGAGAGAGAGAGCGAGAGAGAGACAGAGAGAGCGAGAGAGACAGAGAGAGAGAGAGACAGAGAGACAGAGAGAGAGAGACAGAGAGAGAGACAGAGACAGAGAGAGAGAGAGAGACAGAGAGACAGAGAGAGAGAGAGAGAGAGACAGAGAGAGAGAGCAGGGTGCTGTCACTGGTTGTTACTTACATGCAGAGAGGCCGTTCAGTAGGAGAAAGCGAGAGAGATGAACAGGAGGGGTCATAACAATGTTCGGTTACAACAGCAGAATAAAAAACACAAACAGCAAGATACAACAGCTG
>NW_019525488.1:766642-766924 GCF_002814215.2 Seriola lalandi dorsalis | reverse complement strand
AGCTGCTCGCTGTCTGAAAAGTGTTCGTAACTATGACGACGTGAAAGTTTCTGTGACGACACAAACACACCTCAGTCCAGGAGACAGAAACATGTTTTACCTCTTTGTTCATTAAGTAAATTATGTCGAACGTCTCGATGAATCAATTTTATTAAAGTATTAACGTTTTCTGAATTAGATCAGAAACTATTTGATCAAACAGGAAGTAAACAGGCTGAAGACTCTGAGTCTGTTCGTGATGACACAGTGAGGGGGAGGTGACTGTTATCGGACATTAAGCGG
>NW_019525488.1:765024-766622 GCF_002814215.2 Seriola lalandi dorsalis | reverse complement strand
AGCTGCTCGCTGTCTGAAAAGTGTTCGTAACTATGACGACGTGAAAGTTTCTGTGACGACACAAACACACCTCTGTCCAGGAGACAGAAACATGTTTTACCTCTTTGTTCATTAAGTAAATTATGTCGAACGTCTCGATGAATCAGTTTTATTAAAGTATTAACGTTTTCTGAATTAGATCAGAAACTATTTGATCAAACAGGAAGTAAACAGGCTGAAGACTCTGACCAAGAGTTCAGCTCCAACTTTTTGATATTTAACGCAACAGACAGGTTTTGGGGAGGAGTCTGTTCGTGATGACACAGTGAGGGGGAGGTGACTGTTATCGGACATTAAGCGGTGACGTTAACGACTACAGGACGTGCTGCTGGTTCAGTCTGGTTGAACCTCCCGGCCTCGGCTTCGTTCACACGTGATTCTCAAACATGGACGGTGATAACCGCAGGTGGAGCCTGGAGTTATCAGGTCGTCACAGTGGAAGTTTCTGTTTCAACACAAAAACCCCCAAAAATCCCAGGAACAGATTCTGGTGAGAATTCCCCGGAAATACCAACGATCTCAATCCTCTGCATTCAGCTCTAATTAGCATTGACAAAGAATGAACGGGATCATGGGACTAATTAATGAATCTGTAATCAATGAAAACAGGTGATTGGTGAAGTCATGGTTAAATGCAGGTGATGCTGATCTCATACGTTCATGCTGCCGTGGTCACATGACTGTTCTGTTCTGTGCTGCATGCAACTTCTTGGGCTTCAGATGTGTACGTGCACACACACAGACAGACACACACACACACACACACACACACACACACACACACACACACACACACACGTCCATAAACTACACCTTGTTCTGCTCCTGATGACCTTAAATTACCTTAAACGACCTTAAATGACCGTAAGTCTCTGCTACTGTTCAGAAAGCTAATTTGGACATGAGTGTGTTGTATAGATTTTGAAATCATGTGCGATCACACACACACACACACCTGCTGCCTGGTGCACATACACGAGCTGCAGACACCCGACACCCCCGGAGCCTGTGACCATGACGACCACCACGTTTCATCTCCACCCTGAACCCTGCTCTTCCTCTGACTCTAAACTCCCTCAGCACGACGCCTCGCCGCCTGTCCCGTGTTTCAGTATTCTACATTATATCATTAGATTAATTAAAATTCAGACGTAAGAAATCTTCAGAATGTCTGGTTTTGTAAAATGATTTAAAGAAAAAGCAGCAAATCCTCACATGGAACCATGAAAATCTTTTTCACATTTAAGTTTCATCTATAATGAAAGATCTTCATTCAAAAATCTTAATTTGTAAAGTAGCTACAGCTGTAAAAAGGGATGATCGTCCTCGGAGTGGAAGTAGTAGATCTGCAGTAAGAAGGTGGGACACTGTCACTTTGACTTCCCTCTGTCTCACACCTGCTGCTTTACAAACTGAAACGTTGGTCTGAGAGAAATCAGAAAGCAATTATTCCCAGTGAAGCAGCAAATTACAAAAACATGTCAACTCCAGTTTCTGCAAATGAAGAAGATGAAGAGTGAAGCTACGCATCCATCTGACGTCATATAACACCCCCCCCC
>NW_019525488.1:762503-763048 GCF_002814215.2 Seriola lalandi dorsalis | reverse complement strand
GGGGGGTTCCAAAATAGAAAGTGGTGTGTTAAGTGAAAGAAGTGGAGGAGGAGGTACAGAGAAGGTGAAGAGGAAGCGGCGAGATGACGGACTTTGTTTTGCATATCATGACAGCTCAGACTGGAGTAATGAGGAGCCGACTCTCAGGGGGGGTGAGACCCTTGGGGGTGGGGGGGTTCTGGTTGCCAAGGAAGGGCTTTCTCCAGTGACATAAACCCAGAGCGTGCTGGGCTGTTAATGAGCCTCTCGCCACACGGGTAATTAACAGCACAGGCATTGTTTACGTGTCTATCACTTCACAACCACAGTCATTATCCTGCTCTACATACAGCCGTGTGCTGCGGCTGCACAGTCAGCTGACACAAGTGTCTGGGACTAAAGTGTGGTAGTTTTTTGGGGGGTGGTAGTGGGGGGGTGGGAGAGGCTGTCTCTTACCTTCACTGACATTTTGTCCTTGATTGGAGGTCTGGAAACAATCTAGGATTTGAAAGCATCACACACATCATGCAGTAAAATGGCTGTGCAATGTCTAAACAGCAGAATTG
>NW_019525488.1:759175-762483 GCF_002814215.2 Seriola lalandi dorsalis | reverse complement strand
GGGTGTTGATGGTGGTGAGAGAGGACGAGGGTGAGGTACAACTGCTTCCCCTTTGTTTGGAAGTATTTAAAATATATCAGACTATGAGACAGTAAAAGGTGAGTCGGATGTGGACTCTGCTGCCCTCTGCTGGTCGGATCTACAACCACTGACACCTGGGCTGAGGTCGAAGAGGATGAACACCCTCCTCTCTCACCTGTTCTCCTCCACCTCCACGGAAAAGGAGAAGGAGAATTCATCAGGAAAAAAACTGACTGCACTTAGACTGAGCTTCTTTAAACCAACTTTATTTAACTACCACCAGGACGATAAATCTTCCTTTAACCACAAAAACAAACTGGACTGAAACGTTGAAATAAGATGAAACTTCAGCCATTAAAATGATAATTAAATACAAATTATGAACTGAGCAAGAGGTCAGAATAAATTATATTCAGACATAAGTTTGTAGTTTCCTGATATTTCTTTAGATTTGTGAAGTAGAGAAATTCATTTTTGGTGCTTTAGTGAAACAACATTTATGTGTAGACTGAAGTATTTACTTCTGATGATCATATTGTTGACTAGAAATATATCCTGCTTGTTCTTCATGACGGATTTAAAGAGAATGAATCTATATTTATGTGATTTCAGTCGATCAGACATCAAACAGCTGCTCTGCTGTTTCTACATTTCCGTGTCTCTGCTGTGGTGAAACTACAACGATGCGTCGCTTTAAATGTGGCGTCGAAGAATTGTGGGACGGCATTTCTCCTTTCCTTTGGTAAAGGAAGCTCCAGTGTTTCCTCTTTGCTAAAGGAGACAAGACAGGAAGCGGTGAAGCTCCTTTCCTCAGCTCTGATACTTCAGATCATTTCACTCAGTTTGACTCTTCTTCTGTTTCGACCTCAGCCCGGATCTCCCAGCATTAAGAGGGAGACATCTTGTTTCTGTGTGATGTTGGGTGAAGTGTGAGGAAGCTGCTCACACACACACACACACACGCACACACACGCACACACACAAACACGCTGTGACGGGATGAGATGGCGATTATGGAGGGTTGTTATGGAGGTCGAGGTTTCCCATAACTCCTGCTCTCACAGCCGTGTGTCGGCGGCCGGAGGTCATGTCTGACCGGGGATCAGTGGTTAGGGGGTGAACTCTAGCAACAATGCCTGTGCCATTATTACCACACACACAGTTAAAGTAAAGGAAGTCAGACATCACACAGCAGCGCTCACTCACTTTAGATCCTGTAACCTGAGACCTGATCCCGGACTCTGGACGGATCCAAGTCACATTCAGTCAAACTGGGTCAAAAGTAGAGACCCGTCCTATCGCAGCGGGTCAGTGTTTCAGTGTCTGATACCAGAGCACAGGTGGAGTTTCATCCTGCTGCTGCTGCTGTTATCTCACTGTTTGGATTCAGGTTTGATTATCAGCTTCTGTCTGACAGTTTAGTTTTCAGTTGGAAAACTCGCCAGATTCTGTGACACTAACTGTAGGAATAACGTACATTAAAGATCATTTTAAAAATGGATATAAAAATTTAAGGCATGCTAAACCAAACTGTGCCTCTAAGTCTTTAATGGAGGCTGCTGAACGGACTGTAGGACTCACTCCTGAAACTCTGAGACAGAACACATGTAAAGTCAAATCATTCAGACTAAAAACTAAAACCCAGTGGGGAGCGGTGATTGGCCGTTAGGTGCTAAAGCTAACTGACTGTGAGGACATGTTGACGGGGAAATACTGGGACTCTGTTCAAGGCAGAGGAGTTCTGTTCTGCCCAGAAAGTTGCTCTGTTTGTGGGGCGACCCGACGGCTGAGCGGCCCCCTTCTCTCTGTCAAATAAAGGAATCATGGCCAAATGATGATAATAAGGATCATTTAAAAAAAGGTGCTGTTTGTCACCAGACTCCAAATCTACATCTAAACTCTGTCTCCGGTGGATCAGGTCTCTCTTTCTGATTTGCAAACCTCTACTGAAAGACTGAACTGATTTCTCCAGGTGAGCGCTGCTGCGTGATGAGTTCATGACCTCATACAATGATATAAAAGGGGAGGTGTGGTTGTTAGAGAGAACAGGTGAGGAGAGAGGGATCACAAAGACGTGTGTGTTGTTGTTGTTGCTGGTCTGGATCTACTTTACTTCACCGACCAGACACACACACACACACACACACACACACACACACACACTGTTTCATTTGCATTAAAACCGTTCTCACTGTTCAGATTTGTTCTTCAATAAAATCAATAAAAGCTTCATCTGAACCCAGAAGCATCTGTGTGTCTGACGGGAGCCGAACAGCTGCAGCGGCCCAGAATCTAATATTTCTTCTTTAACAGTTTAAAAAGAGGTCAAAGGTCAGAGGTCAGAGCTCGGTCACCGTCTAAACAAAACAGCATCTTGTGAATGAATCCAGTTTGTACTGAGTGAAGCAGAGAAGAAGGTTGGGGAGAAATCAAGACACACACTTGTGTATGGGGGGGGGGGGGGGGTGCAAGCGTCGTACAGTGTAAGTGCAGGTGAGCGAGTAAGTGACTTTTATTCACCTGTCGACCTTTGGGCTGGATGGTGGAGGGCAGGTCCTGTGGGAACAAAGCGTTGATGACAGAGAGACGAGGTTAAACGAGATAGAAACACTGGGCTCAGACGGAGAGGAGAAGCATGCACATTCATCTGCAACCTAGCTACTGTTGTGAAAGATAAAAAAACACAGACAGTCAGAGAGAGGAGAGGAGAGCGACTCTCATCTGTTAAAGCAGATCCGCCTGCGGAGCGACCAAGCAAGCACAGAGCGAGCGAAGCAGCTTCAGCATCAGCATCAGCATCAGCTTCAGCATCAGCATCAGCCTCAGCCTCAGCCTCAGCCTCAGCCTCAGCACGCCCACGGCGTCAGAGTCTGTCCGGAGGAACAGGAGGAAGCTGCACAACCCCGTAAGGTTTAGTGTGAAGCAGAGAGGGAGAGAGTGTGTGTGTTTCCCCCGGCGCCACGGCAACCACAGGAGGCCCAGCGTGTTGTGTAGCAGCACGTAGCAGGCGTCACGAGGCGGCACACCAATTTGTTAACTGAGATATCGGACACGGGGCCTTTGGCTCAAACAGATGACCAGGGAGAATGACACGGGATCGAGTCAGGAGATCAGTGCAGGGCGACCCGCCTACTGCTAATGCTAATGCTAATGCTAATAATGCTACTGTCACAGTCACAAGTCAAAATAAAAACAAACACACACAACCCATGAGAGACGGACATCTACACGGACAAACGGATCAACTGACGGACACATGACACATCAACGTGACAGATGAGACGCAC
>NW_019525488.1:751201-758750 GCF_002814215.2 Seriola lalandi dorsalis | reverse complement strand
ACACACACACTCTTCTGGCGATGGAGAGGGTAAATTTGCAACAACACAATAGAGACCCACCACAGCGTTGACGTAATGAAATGCGTCAACAGGACATGAGAGACGACGACATCGTCAGCAGCCTGCACGTCCTCACATCACCACAGGGGGGCGCTACGCTAACACCAGCTGATCTGGGCGGCTCAGACCATGAGGTCATCACTAACACAGACCGTCACGGCTCAGAGACGCAACGTGTGTGTGTGTGTGTGTGTGTGTGTGTGTGTGTGAGACGACCAGACCCTTGAATCAGACTTCAATAAATGATTTTATGAAATGACTCGTGAGATAAATGTTTCATTTTAACTGAAATAAAGTGAAAATGGAGAAGATGAGATAGAAACTGAAATATTAAGATTTAGAAACGACATCTAATTGATGAGCAGAAAAGAGTGAACGAATGAAAAGAGCCTCTAAACAAAAGAATAACTAATAATCAAAGTGAACTGACAAATCACATCGTTTCATAAAGAGGTGATTCATGATGAAAAACTGAGTTTGTGTGTGTGTGAAGTTATATTTACTCCTCTTCTCTCCGTCTCCAGCTAAAAACGATGAAATCAAAGCATTGCTGTGGTTTGTGGGTATGATTTTTCAAAATAAAAGTTCTGCTATGTAGCTTGAGCCTAAATAAAGACAACCACAATAACCAGCAGGTTCCAAGTTTAGATTCTCTGCGCCGGGTTTCCAGTGTCTTTTTCAAAACATGTTAAAATAATGTAATTACATACGAGGTTTCACCTGGACAGGTGCCAGATTTAAAGGGCCCCTCTGGGGTCACATGGGTTCACTGGACTGCAGCTGAGTCCGTGACGGGAGCTCCTTCCAGTTACTGTTGATAAAGTTGTCCAGTGGTTTTATTGTCAGGGTGAACGGATCATTTCATGACTGTATTTCAGGTCGTCTGGTCGTCCGTATTTACCCGTGTGTTTGGGGCGGGAGGCGTCAGAGTTTGTGCGTGTGGACAGAATAACAGAAACAGCTCTGCCCTCACTATTTATTCTGTCAAACTCGAAGTGTTTGTTTGTTGTCGAGAAAACATCAGGTGTGTTTTTTCACTTTCCACTAAAGCTGTCGTGTCGTCAGGACAGAGAAACATTATATAAAGGTGTGTGGAGGTGGGAGGAGCTTCAGGCTCAGGTGATGACCCTCTGCAGGTTCATCACTACAAGTGAAACTTTCACATTGTCACTTTTTATTACTCTGTAAAACATTGATTATTGCTTCTTTAACAAAAGTGAAACATCACGAGCTTCAGCTTGTGTCGACTGTGCAGGTGTTGTTGTTTCTGTTGTTTTACCCACTCCTGTAGTGTGTGTGTGTGTGTGTGTGTGTGTGTGTGTGTGTGTACAGGTGTGGTGGAGCAGGTCGGGATCACACAGAGAGGTGTGGCTCGTTCCTGGACCAGAGAGGGGGGAGGGGAGGGGGGGTTCCGGTATCTTGGTTGTGAAATTGGTGTGCTGATTATCTGACCCAGCCCCAGCAAAACACAGCAGAACACATACACACACACACACACACACACACACACACACACACACACACAGAGTCACACACGCACGCTCAGTAACCAGGCGAGCAGTTAGTAACCAGATCAGGAGCTCACAGTCAGAGGTCAGAGGTCAGAAGGAGGAAGAGGAAGAAGAGGAGGAGGCGTTACCTCACACGAGGAACCCTGCGTCCGGTAACTTGGCACTATTTTAAAGGTGATGCTGCCTCGCATCTCCCTCTGTGAACACACACACACACACACACACACACACACACACACACACACACACACATTAGCATATAACATTTTACTGATGAACAAACGATTAGTCAGTTTATCCATTAACAGAAAATGAATTTGAAACTATTTGAAGTCTTTCAGCTGCTGCAGTTAAAATGTTTGATGCTTCACGGTTTTCAGACGTGAGCATTTGATCATTTTCTTTGACTGAAATTAAATATTTCTGGACACTAACGAGCTCCCTGTGGGCTCCAGCGAGCTGTGATAGACACTCGTCAGAGTTTCTGATGCTTCAAAGCCCAAACACATAATGAATTAAATAAGAAAATGATCTGTAGACGAATCGATGATGAAGATAATCGTTAGCTGCAGCCGCGGTGGAGAAACTGAGAACGTGTTTAAACTGGATTTACAGCTGACGTGACGAGCTGAACTCTAGACGCTGGAGACGATCAGTCTATTAATCGATTAGTTGATCGTCTGCATCTATTCTGATCATCAAATAATCATTTTTGACATTTTTAAATAAAGATGGAACATGTGCTGTGAATCTTTCTTTGTTCTACATGACACTGAACAGAGACTCTGTGGAGACGAGACTTTTCTGACATTTAATCTGTTAATCTAAAAATCGTATAATGTTTATTTCACTGTGTCTCGTTCCTGAATATCAGACTGTCACTGTCTAATCTGTGTGTTTCAGTCTCTTCCTCCATGTTGCTTTCACTCCAGCAGCATCACAGTCATCATCGTCTCGTCCTCGTCGTGGAGGCGGAAACGGGGAAAGAGTGGGAAGTACGGAGGGCGGTTTACTGTCTGGGCTGTTCTGGTTGCCATGACAGCGACATGTACTGGCTAATGGGGCTCTGAGAAACTGGGTGGACGAGTCTCCCGCTCAGTGGAGCGAGTGAGTTACAGAAACCTCCACAGCAAACTTTGATATCAGAGTCCAGAGGACACACGGCAAAAATATAAAACCAGCTTTAGTTATCTCACACACACACACACACACACACACACACACACACACACACACACACACACACACACACACTCACCAGCATCTTCTGCAGCTGCTCGACTGTCTGGTTGGCCACACTGATGCCGTTGATCTCTCTGATCTCGTCTCCGACGTGCAGCGTTCCTGAAGGGAAACGAGAGATCAGACGAAAGACAGACAGAGAGAGAGACAGAGAGAGACAGAGAGAAAGACAGAGACAGAGAGACAGACAGAGACAGAGACAGAGAGAGACAGAGAGAGAGACAGAGAGAGAGACAGAGAGAGAGAGACAGAGAGAGAGAGAGAGAGAGAGAGACAGAGAGAGACAGAGAGAGAGAGACAGAGACAGAGAGAGAGAGAGAGAGAGACAGAGAGAGAGACAGAGAGAGAGAGACAGAGAGAGAGAGACAGAGACAGAGAGAGAGAGAGACAGACTCTGATGAGGCTCGACAACGAACACATTTTAAATCACACAGGAGTAAAAACAGACAATTACAGAGTCTCAGCTGCAGAGAAAAACTTCCTTTAACCAGACGATGAATCAACTGGGATTAATTAGCTGCTACAGTCGCAGTCAAACAGTGAAACATGTTTTACCTTCAACCACGAGAGCAGAGACGAACCAGCTGCTGTTTGTCTCTTTGTTTGTTTGTTTCCTCGTTTCGTGAAGATGAAGAAACTGTTTCTGCTTTTTACTCTGATGCCTCTTTTTTAAAGACTCAATCATTCCTGTCCGTCTGAATCTATATAACAGTAGTTAGAAAAACAACTTCTCTTCGCCTGTGAATCTCTGCTGCGACTGGTTTTCAGGACATGTTTCTCTGTAGGACGTTTATCAAACACCTGTGTTGTGACTCGTGGTGTAACTCATAGTTCACCTTGTCTGTGGATCATCCCTCCGTGCATTATCCTCGCAACGATGCAGTGGTTCGAGTCGTTCATCTTCAGCGTGATACCCTGAATGGATCAACACACAAACACACACACACACACACACACACACACACACACACACACGTGGAGTCAGTGGATGAGACGGTGTGTGAGGTCTCAACACAAAGCTCAGGTAAATATGTGAAAGTAGGAACCATTGGCTCGTCCGTGTTCTTCTGGAACTGGACCAGACGGACTCTGGTGACGTTCTCCAGGTCCATGTCTCCGTTGGTGCTCTCCGGGGAGTCTCCGTTCAGGTAGGGCGAGGTGGGGGGAGGGGTCACCCTCAGGGCCTCGTCGCTGTAAACCTCGTGGGCCACCACGTCGTGGGCCTGCAACAAGGCCTGAGGCCACGCAGGGAAAACACAGTCAGAGAGTCTGAGCGCCGACGACGGAGAGGAAGTTGACAGAATAAAACTAAACCAGGAAAACTTGAGGATGAGGACGGCGTCGTTACCATTTAATCAAATTAAGATCCAGCATCAGATCTCGAATCCCCTCACATCTTTTATCAGATCTCATTAAGTTCGGCTTTTATCATTTACAAGAATCTAAAGTTAGAAATATCTCCGGGGCAGATCTGTGATCAGCCGCTGTCGGGCCAGAGGCCAGAAACACTGCGGTTTTTACATTAAATGAGTCAACATTAGCATTAATGAAGCTAACCTAATTAACGCTGACCACCTGTCGCTCTGACCCGAGAACGAGCGGAGCAGCAGCAGATCTGAGGTATTGATTATTCTGACTCAACACGCCGACTTTCACTAACTAAATACAAATCCAAACTCTGAGCTTAATGAGCTCCAGGTATCGATCTGATCTGCATAAAGAGATGGAGTTGTATTTAACGAGCTGCGATCAGCTGATCGTTGAAAAACAACAAAACAAACAACAACGACACACAGTTTACGGCCGGTTGTACAGAGATGTTACGGAGCGATGCACAATCTCCGGTCTGAAGCTCGTTACACACTTCACATTAACGATCTTCCACCGCTGATTAAAATATCCAAATCACAGCAGCTGCAGTTTCTTAGCTAAATGTAAAATGTGTGACAGAACACATGAGATGTACCTGATATATATCTGAGATCATATTCTCCACACGCAAAGGAAACATGTTTGTTTGATACAAGACCAACAAAAATCACATCATCATCATTTTAACCAGGAGATAAAAGTTTCAATGGAAGATTCATTAATGATTCCAGGTGTTTCACTGTATTGTTATATTATAGGTGTTTTAATGAAACTGGACTCGAACTCTAGACCTGAACGAAAGGATCAATTATCAGATCTTTTTTTTTTTTTTCTATTAATCTTGTTCAACGTGGTTTTAAGTTTCAACAAATCCAAGTTTCCAAATCCCTGTGACCTCTGTTCTCTGATACTTACTTCTGCTGCTCGTCTTATTTCTGGAATAAACAGGTGGAGTCACATGACTCCGCTGCTCGCCTCCCTTCATTGGCTCCCTGTTAGATTTCAGACTGATTCTAAGACTTTATTACTGACTTCTAAGGCTTTACACGGCTCTGAGCCCAATTACATCTGTGATTCATCGACACGGTTTGTGCCCGACAGAGAAGTGAGATCTGCAGAAGGGTTAGGTTAGGCTAGGCTAGGCTAGGCTAGGCTAACCCTAACCCCAGGTTTGTGACTAAGGGTGACGTTTGCTTTTAGAGCCCCATAAAACTTCTTTTAAATCTCTTCTAAAAACACATTTCTTTGTCTCAGCCTTTGGTAATGTCTGATAAATGTTTTATTTTTATAGTTTTATCCCTAATTATTGTTTTTACATATTTTATTGCCTCTTTTTACTTACTGTCAGATCTTTTTGTAGAATGGTGATTTGCTGTTCTACACTTTTTAATATGCTCAGGTGCTTTGGACTCTTTTTCTTGTAAAGCACTTTGTAACCTTGTTAAGAAAAGTGCTATAAATAAAGTTATTCTTCCTTTTATTATTATTAATTCTGCTGCTGACCCTGCAGCTGCAGCCTGATAGACTCAATGTGAAGGTGAGGACTGAGCCAAATACAGAACTGACTCATTTATTGAAAATTACTTCATCATCGTTGCTGTAGGAGTTTGTGTATTTGTTATTATATTATGTGTAATACAAAAGTGTATTAGTTATTATTGTGTAAAAATGATCAAGTTTTATCACAGATCGTCACTCGAGGAGAAAAACATGATGCGGTCTCAAGTCCGTCCATCACTCTGTCATAGCTTCACGTATTCCCCCTTTCCACAGGTGTCTTCGGTGAGTAGCCTGTGTGTGTGCGTGTTGTAGCTGCCACACACACGCACACACACACACACACACACACACAGTTCACCACTGACAGCCACAGAAGCCAGTGACTGGCACTATAACAAACCAGCACCAACTTCAGAAGACGGCAATCAAACCTCAACAAAGGGGAAAGTTGTCACCGTCTTCCCTCAGCATCACACACACACACACACACACACACACACACACACACACACACAGGAAGGGGAGCAGATCAGAGAGGCAGAGACATGAAGGCAATGGCAGCGTCTGACTCTCATGTCAAACTGCATCACACACAAACAGAAACTTCATGTTCGAGACGCAGAGGAACTTCAGATTGTGTGTGTGTGTGTGTGTGTGTGTAACTGTGTGTGTGTGTGTGTGTGTGTGTGTGTGTGTGTGACTGTGCCCTAATGAGGACAGGGTGAAGGGGTTAACTAATCCCTCCATGCTGTGTGGGAAGTGGAATAGAAGATAAACAGGATGATAAAAGCAGAGAGATCCTGAAGTCAGCTCTTAAAGGAACAGTTCAACATTCACTCCTTCACTTTGTTTCTCGGAGTCAGTCAGAGCTGGAGCTGCTTAGCTTAGCTTAGCATAAAGACTAGAAGCAGGGGGAAACAGCTAGCCTGACTCTGTCCAAACTCACAAACACCAGCGCCTCTAAACTTTACTAATGAATAAACCTGATTAACGAACATGTGACTGTTTCCTGACAAATATCCTGAAGGAGCTGGTTATTATTTAAAATATATAATAACAAACTTGATTTATGCAGCACTTTTCTTAACAAAGTTACATAATCATAATCATCATAATGAGTGGAATGGACTCAGATAAGTGGCAGAAAATTGATGAATTAACCAATTAAACACTAAATAATTCATTTGTTAATTTAAGTTTCTGCTTACAGTCAAAACCGGAGTCAACAGCAAGAGAGGAAACTGGACTCAGTGTTTTGAAGACGTCTCATGAGCAGATTCATTACGGGACAGTGAAGGTGGACAGGTATACAAGCAGCATGTGTCTGAGAGGGTGGAGTTTTTTTTAACCAGAGAAGAAGAAAGCAGCAGGAGACACTTTCTTCTTCTCTGTTTTCTCATCACAAACACTTCTGCAAAGCGAAGTTTTTAAAAAACAATAATAATTAATAACAATAATTATTACCATTATTATCTTTCATATTAACATTCTAAAGATTTTAATTTGAAAAGTGACTTAAGATAATAAAAACACGTAAAGATCAAACTGAGCTCCAGCTTCATATTTACTGTGGTTCCTGTCTCCTCGTCCACCTGTCTGACGAAAACAGAGAAGCTGACTTATGGTTTTAGAGAAGAGACAAATGTCCCTCATGTTGTCGTTTCTCTTCCTGTGAGGACGACAGGTTCATGAAACTGTCTCACATGAACTCACAGGAATGCAGAACATGCCTCTCTCTCTCTCTCTCTCTCTCTCTCGGTCCTGTAGCGTGATGAGGGAGGGAGGCCTCTGACCCGACACAGCACATCGCATCAGACACGCCTTACTGACCTCCCTCCCTCCCTCCCTCCCCCTCCTCCTCACAT
>NW_019525488.1:747723-751054 GCF_002814215.2 Seriola lalandi dorsalis | reverse complement strand
GGGGGGCGGGGTGGAGAGACTTCTCTTGACTGGATTAACCCTTTGCTGCTCAGACCCACAGAGTTTAAACACCATCTACTTTATTGGATGTTATAACACATTAGAGAGAAAGGCCAACAGTGACCTGTTGCTGCCAGATAGTGAGCCCACACGTCTCTGTGCTGTTCAGCCTCACGTTTCCTCCGTCATCAGCATCTGTAGCTGCTGCTTCATCACACGTTTGTTCAGTTACTAATAATTAATTAATTGTTAATTAACCACCGTCAGCATCTTAATGGTCAGCAACTTTCATTTGGCAGATCACATGATCATATCAGAGTGTTGTCCACCCGCATTATAATCACAGCTGTTGATCAGATACGAACATGGAGATGCTTTTTGCTGGTTGGTCTCTTCTTCAGGACTTTAGCATTAGCATTAGCATTCCAGGTAAAACACAGGTGGTAACCTTTACCTGGTGAACTGCTCACACATTCTCTGTCCCTCTGTTCACACCTCTCTGATTCTCCCTTCATCATCTCCTCATCTCGTCTTTATAACCATTTATTAATCAGTTACTTACCTTTATAAACACTTTTAATTATGTTTATTATTTAAAATTATAAATATTTTAATTATTATTAATGAGTAAGAAGCATTCACTTGATCTTGCCAAATAGTGAACCTGCACCAATGTATGAAAACTGAGATATGACTTGTTTATAATTGTTTATTTATGATTTATAAAGTGAATTGATAATGTGATTATAAAACCTTTATAAATCCGTTATAAAGGCAGTTTTATTGTAAAGTGGTATCGATGTCCTCAGCGCCAAATACCCCAGAATTCAATTCTCCAATTCAAACTATGACCCCATACAAGATGAAATCTGGACTGGACATCGATCTCTGCGTTGTAAGAGGTTCATATCGAAAAATCTCCAGATATGATCCAGATATCTACCCTCACACACACACACACACAAACACACACACACACACACACACACACACACACAGAGTGAAGGTAGAGGAAGCTGGATCCTCAAAAATGAATGTGAGTGAAACACTTGAGTCTGGTGGTGAAACAGAGCTCCACCGCTCACTGTTACGTCTCGTCTCGAATGTTTGTGAAGAGGTGAAGAGGCCTCCCACACCCGTCTGAGAAGTATGACGGAGACGAGGGATGTGTGTGTGTGTGTGTGTGTGTGTGTGTGTGTGTGTGTGTGTGTGTGTGTGTGAATGTGTGTGTGTGTGTGTACTCACCATGAAATGCGGCTGGGTCAGTATCCGTCTGAGTTCTTTAGCTTCGTGGTTCTCTGGGTAGCAGGAAATCTCTTCCAGTACCTGAGGACGTGGAGAGAGTCGGGTTAAAGATCTCTCACACCCACCCACACACACACACACAAACACACACACACACACACACACACACACACACCTACCTCAGCACCCCACTGTACCTGCTGCACCTCGGAGAACGTAATGAAAGCGACCCGACCTCACAACCAACCCCCCCCCCCCCCCCTTGAACTTCCCATGACTCCGCCCCTCCTACATCTTCCCAGCCAATGAGAGACCAAGTGTGGAAGTCACTCAATGACTCCAGGGATCCAATCCTCCTCCTCCTCCTCGATGTGACGTGGTTCGATGTCAGCTCCAGTTATTTTGCGCCTGACTGCTGAATGTGGCATTGTAGAGGTGTGTGTGTGTGTGTGTGTGTGTGTGTGTCCTGAAACCTGTGGAGTTAAGACGCACTCTTGTCCTCTCCTTATATGATGTCAGATGTTAACGTGTAACCTAGCAACACCAGTTTTAATACAACAGGAAGCGTCTCGTCACCTCCAGCACTTCAACACTTTAATACTCGTCTTTGATCGTGAGTTCAGTGAAGGTGGCAGATGTGTGATGAGCTCTTACATATTCCAGATGTTTCAAAGCGCCACTTGCTTCGTCTTGGGAGGAGCTCTTAAGGTGGAGGAAGACACAGGGAGAAGAGTTACACCGTCGTCTTGGGAGAGAGCTCACAGGTGAAAGTTTTAGGTCAGAGATGACAGAGGTCAGGGGGAGGGGGAGAGGGGGGTGGGAGCGAGAGGCCACCCCGGCCTTTAATCAGTGCCAGCCAATCAGAGTGCGTTGTGAGATTAGTATCTGAGAGAAACCGTCATTCCCAAGAGAGATTAGTCGTGTGATTCCAGCTGATAGGTTGTGGAGTGAGTTAGCGCAGGGAGAAGAAGAAGCAGCTGAAGTTTGAGTGTTAGACAGGAAACCAAGAAGAGTCCAGGAGAAGCTGCTGCCGTCTGATTGGTTCAAAGCGGAGACGCGGCGGCTCGTCCCTGACGACACGACCACGAGCGAGCGAGGAGTGAATCTGAGGTGAGGCTGGACTGAAGCTGTGAGTTAGACACCTTTAGAGTTTCCCTGCACGGCTGGAGAGCTCAGTAAGGAGGATGATGATGGTGATGATGAAGAAACAGCGGCTCTTCTTCAGACCTGAACGTTATTTATCAGTTTCAACTTTCAGACTGTTTGAGGTTTTGGTCCATGAGTAATTCACAAAACACAACAACCATGAACTTTGGAGGCCGTTTAATAATCAATCAATCAATCACTGACAAATCTAAACAATCTAATAACACACCCAAACAATCAATCAATCAATCAATCAATCAATCAATCAATCAATCAATCAATCAATCAATCAATCTAAACCTGATGTACTCTGTTCCTCATGTCATCTGAACCGTCAGTGTCTCCTCTCCTCCAGCTCCGTGTTGTAAACACAGTTTAGCTGTGGGCTAGTCGATGGTTTGGTCACATGATTATGGATCATACATTATTAGAACTAGGAAGTTCCATCAAGTTTGAATCCAATCAACATCTTTGAAGAAACTTCCTGTGAAACATGTTCCTGTTTATTCCCTCGTCTCCCAGAGTCTGTGTTCATGCGTTCTCTCCTCCCCCGTCGGCCGGGTGGAGCGGCGAGGAGAGAACAGACCCGGTCCTGGTCTGAGTGCAGACAGTTCAGTCTCTGAGTCTGTAGACAAAACTAATAAAAGTTAAAAGTTTAATTAAATGCTGTTTCCCGCCCTGTGACTCAGGCGGACGGAGCGGCCTCTGCGGTGGCTCCTGATCCACCTCCGCTGGTTTGAGCAGGAGTATGAGAACCAGAGTCTCCGAGCGCACCTGAACCTCCCGTTCACAGAGCTGCCGTGTTGATTAGCCGTTCTCTCCGACATGAAACCACAGCTGCAGAAAAACAGAGCTCGGCTCCTCTAAATGACTTTCCCTGTCTGAACACCCCTCCCTCTCCCCCCTCCCTCTCCCTCCCTCTCTCTCCCACCTCCCTCGC
>NW_019525488.1:742392-747634 GCF_002814215.2 Seriola lalandi dorsalis | reverse complement strand
ACCTCCCTCGCCCCTCTCCCTCGCCCCCCTCCCTCTCCCTCCAGACTTTTTAATTGCTCTTTCAGCCGAACACGCGACGTAAACATGGCCGCCACCTGCGAGCACACGATACACTCACTGTGCACACCTCTGATCACACACTCCTTTCTTTCACACTCCTTGTTAAGCTCTAGTTCCGGTGTGTGTGTGTGTGTGTGTGTATGTGTGTGTGTGTGTGTGTGTGTATGTGTGTGTGTGTGTGTGTGTGTGTATGTGTGTGTGTGTGTGTGTATTCATCAGAGCCAGGGTCAGACCCATAATGCAACTCTCTGTAAGAAAGCAAAACCACACCAACAGCCCACAGATAAACTGCTGTGCGTGTGTGTGTGTGTGTGTGTGTGTGTGTGTGTGTGTGTAAACAGAGCAGTGTGCTGAGCTCCAGCTGCTCTGACAAAGACCTGAGTCACAAAAATAAACCTCAAGAGGTCAACGAACTTTCAGGGGACGTTCACAGACCCTCGATGACTGGGTGTAAACAACTGAATTATTATTATTGTTATTATTGTTATCATTGTTATTATTAACGTGTGAACCTGCAGGAGTTTAGAGCGTTTACATTTTCTAACTTGCTCTCCAGTTTCGCTCCAAACACATTAAAGTGAAGAGACACAGAAAGCTGTTGGTTCCTCAGAGACCTCGGGTCGAGAGCAGAACCCCCGACACGGACAGCAGCTTGTTTAACGGAACAGAACAGGTGAGCAGGAGGAGGGAGGAGTTAGAGGCGGAGACTGACGGAGGTGTGAGGTCACAGTGTTGAAGAGAGAAAACCAGAGAATCATCTTTACTCATCACATGAAGGAGAGGAGCAGGACGGACAGGAAGCAGACATGTGCTCATGTTAATGCAGACGTGGATTATTTTTGTATGTATGCAAGGTAGAAGTTAGTGTGTGTGTGTGTGTGTGTGTGTGTGTGTGTGTGTGTGTGTGTGTGTGTGTGTGTGTGTATTCACCTCTTTGGCTCTCTGCACAGCATCACTCGGGGGGTTTCTGATCTGTGGGGACGACTTGGTGTTGATCTTATCGTACAGCTGAAACACAAGAGTCAGTCACAAACACGAATCAGGTCCACATGATCAATAACATGATCAATATCATCATCAATAACATGATCACTAACATCTCTTCAGGGGCTGTAAATATATATCATTTTTTCTAACTGCTGCATTCTCCGTGAATACGGTTCAACTGGAGCCAAAATAAAATGTAGAAAAATACTATTTGAGAAACAAAGATAACGATAATCATTTGTTTTCATTTAACAGAAAAAGTTCTGTAAAAAGAACTTTAACAGAAACTTATTAATGTTTTTAAGAATTTTTTTAAATTTAAAAATTTAATTTATTTGATTTAATCTGCAGTGACAGTGAGGTCAGAGGTGAAGTCATAACGAGTCAATGACAGATCTGCAAACTGATGATAACCAGCACAAACATCATGTTAAATCTGATGAGAAACCTGTTGCAGTGTAAACGGTTTGTTTTCAGAGGATCAGTGAAGCAGCAGCAGCTCGATCTCATCATCTAGTTTAAGAGAGGAGGCTCTGAGCCTCTCTTCTGATTGGCTGACTGTTTTCCGAGTGATCCAATAAAAATGAAGCAGATTTCAGGTAAAAACACTCAGAGAAACCAAATCCTGCAAGGTTTGGATGGTGGGTCCAGGTGGGCGGGGCTTGGTGACTGCTTTGTTGTGACATCACAAAGTTCCAGAAGTCCTGACGGCTGGTTTTAAGGCTCAGTTTCTGAATACAGGCTGTGTGCATTTCTCTGTGGACTGAGGCTTTGATACTTTCACAGTATTAATATAGAAGCTAGAGCTGATCTATAATCACACTACACATGGACACACACCTTTACACTGGAGGAGCTGTAAAAAAAAAAAAAAACAAGTGGAAACTGGTTTATTTCTTCTCCACTTGTCTTGGTTTAAAGCGTCAGCACCAGTTCTTCTGTTTTATTCTTTTTCTTTTCGAACTGTGAACAAAAACAAACTGTCTTCTCTCTTTTCTCCTCTCGGACCAAACGACAGACACAAGAGCTCTGTTTGTAAAAATCCCAGCTGACTAATAAAGTGCTCTGACTGGAGCGGCTTGTGTGAGGCCGGTCACAGACCGAGTGTGGGTGTGTGTTTAAGAGAGAACGGCCATGAAACACAGACGGCAGCTGCACAATCAAATCAAAGCATGACACCACGTCCGTCTGAAACAACTGTTATCATATTCAAAGAAACAAGCAGCTGATGTTTGATCAGCAACCTGCCGCGCACACACACACACACAGACACACACACACACAAACACACACACACACACACACACACAGGCAGAGACAAACAGAGCTTTTGTACCACACAGTTCAATGCAGCGCTGAGACCCGACACTCTCGGCATCATGTGATGTTTGACATCATCTCAGGGAGGATGATGAAACAACAACATTCACCACAACACATCTGCATCGCGTTCATGTTTTACATTTGCAGTAAAGTTCAGTCAAACTGCTTCACAGGTTCAGTTTGCTCCAAAGAAACTAAACATCTGTAAGCATCGCACACACCTTTCATGTCCAGATGCTGAAACACCCTTTACACTGTACTACACTGCTTTCTAAACCTTCTAAAACTACTTTGTTTCACAGGGACAAAGCTGAGTAATGAATCCTGTCCCGTTTCTAGAGCGTTTTGCATTCGCTGCTGCAGAACAGAAAGACCACATCACAAGTTAACCTGTTTACAGCTGTCCAAATGACTGAGGCGTAGATCCTGCTGCTGTAGAGACAGGTGAGAAACAATGAGAAAACTCTCACAAAGTTTCATTTGTGGTTTCACACTTGAGATTCCGCTCATTTCCTTCCCTCTGTCGACCGCTGCTGGATGTGATAGTTTGAAGCCTCCCCATGCACCAAGTGTTTGTGACATTATTGTGAAAGATGCTTGATTTTGATTTTTTTTACACCTCAGCTGGTGCATCTTAAAGACCGAGCGAGCTCCCACCGGACAAAACACAGACCATCTCTCCATCTCCTGGAGAGGGGAACATCTGATGACACCTGAGGAAACTCTTACTCTCGTCACAGTTTGAAATGTGCAACTACAGTGTAGACGCCTTCAACATGTTTTGTTATAAACAAATCACGAGTTTGCATATCTGGATTATAGTCCCCGTCCACAAACATCTGGACGCAGAGTTTGTGTCACTTGCTACAGGAGCCTGAAGTCATCGGACTCATGAGACGGAAGAAGGAACTTTGCTGCTGAGATTTAAACACTGTAAGATGAACATATGGGATAATATATGTGGCCCCTCACAAATCTCATGTAGCTTCTAGTTTTAATAATCATATAATTATGTGCAAACTATGTAGAGCTGTCGTCCAGAAAGTACTGTATAACATCTGTAGACGGGTTTCTGGTTTAATTTTGTGTGAAAACACACAGTGAATGTGTTTCCACAGAGAGAGTGATATCGTTCAAATTAAACACGACCTCCCTGATAGGACAGCAGCCATGACTTCAGTGTGGAAAAAGTGTTTCCTTTTCAATTTTGTGAAAATATTACTTTGTCGAATCGTTTTTTCGAGATTCATGTTTCCACTCCTCGTTTTTTAGTTTGCAATTTCGACCTGTGCATGAAGCAGGTGGATGGAAACACACCATGTGATGTGGATGTCACGGTGCCGACGGCAGAGACGTTCGGGTTCTGTGCAAAAGTTTCTGACATAAAAACAATTTTCTAATAAAATCTGTGTCAACAGATGTTTGAGGATTGTTAACGTTGTTTTTTAAGGAAATAAACCCAGAGTGGTTTTTATTACAGCTGTGATTCAGCTCATGCAGTGACTGAGCTGTGGTGTGTTTCTGTAAATGATCCATTTCTCTAAGAGACAAACCGGACTGACGAGGTCCAGCAGACAGAGGGAGGAATAAGAGACTGTGTGTGTGTGTGTGTGTGTGTGTCTGTGTGTGTGTGTCTGTGTCTGTGTGTGTCTGTGTGTGTGGGTGTGTATTTCTGTTCATACAAAAGCTAACGGCGAGTGCAGAGGAGGAGCAGGAGGAGGTTGTGGTTTGGTGGTCTGCATCCCTCCTCGCTGACAATCTGACACTATTGGAATGACGACACACACACACACACACACACACGCAAACACGCACCCACACACACACACCCACACACACACACACAGAAAGTCTCCGGTGTGCATCTGCACAAACTCTGAGAAAGACAAACACAATAACACACTCCTCAGGAAGTCTTAATAGGACCACTGAAACACACCAGGAACAAGCCTGAGGGCTGAATCGTACTCTGTGCGGACGAATGTGTGTTGTCCCACATGTTGTTTGCAGCGCGCACAAACACACACACACACAGAGACACACACACACACACACACACTCTCTTGTCCTCTTGCTTTCAAAGAGACAGTTCTCAAAATTTTCTTTCTGCTTTTGTTGAAAAAGAAACAAACACTTGCGCTGACCTCTGGGGGCTTTTATTTTGAAAATAATAGATGAACAGATTCTGAACATCTGAACAAACTGTGGATTTAATATTTAAATGTTTAGACTTTTACAGTCAGAGCTGAGAAACAGACACACAAACACAATTACACCTCACAGTGTGAGTGTGTGTGTCAGCAGCACGAATCAGCTCTTACTCTGAGAAACAGAATGCTATCTTAATTTCCTATTAGTGAGGAGTAAATTCAAACATCATTTCCTGGAGGGAAACTTATTACCCTGCCTCCATTAACCAGAGGAGCCGGAGGAAACTCGCAAACTAAAACATGAGGGAGAAAAAACACAAATGCACTCGACTAAAGCCTCATTATACATGTCAAACGGCAGAAACACACACGAGGGGATGGTGGGCTGACTTCAAATACGCTCCAGGCATCTCTTGACAAAACGCTGTTCTTGCAAACGCATCAGAAAGAGAAAACAGGAAGAAAACACACTCACCCAGGAGACGGGAAGCGGTTTGTCAGAGAGAAGCAGTCGACACAGAGCAAACGAGACACATGTTATCAGAGGCAGACGGCTCCAGGATCCCTGCTTCACTCCCTGTGTGTGTGTGTGTGTGTGTGTGTGTGTGTGTGTGTGTGTGTGTGTGTGTGTGTGTGTGGAGGCTACTTTAACACAGATAGTGATGGAGGCTGTGCTTGTTGTGAACGGCACAAAGGGCCCGACAATAGAGGCCATTGTTCCT
>NW_019525488.1:741075-742302 GCF_002814215.2 Seriola lalandi dorsalis | reverse complement strand
TCTGAGCAGGCAGGGTGTGAAACTGAGGCTGAAAAGGAGACATCTGCAGCCCCAGGCTCCCACTGACACTACACACACACACACACACACACACACACACACACACACTTGGCAGATCCACAAGTTTCCTGCAGCCAACTACAACCTATTCAGCCTCCAGCTGCTGGAAGAGTCCTTAACACAACAACAACACACAACAACAACAACAGACAACAACAACAACACACAACAACAACAACACACAACAACAACACACAACAACAACACACAACAACAACACAACACACAACAACACAACACACAACTACACACAACAACAACAACACACAACAACAACACACAACAACAACACACAACAACAACACAACACACAACTACACACAACAACAGCACACAACAACAGACAACAACAACAACACACAACACACAACAACACAACACACAACTACACACAACAACAACAACAACAACAACAACAACACAACAACAGACAACAACAACACAACACACAACACACAACAACACACAACAACACAACACACAACAACAACACAACCACAACACACAACAACAACACAACACACAACACCAACAACACAACACACAACAACAACAACACACAACACCAACAACACAACACACAACAACAACACACAACAACAACAACACACAACAACAACAACACAACAGTTGGACGTTCTCTGAAACTGTGTGCAGCCATGTTTGTTTGTTTGCCTCGTTGGTGACCTGAGCTCAGAGAACGAGCTCCGGACCGAAGTGACGCCAACGTGACGTCACCTGAGGACGTTTATCAGACGTCACTCGCAGCTCCCTGTGGACAGATGTGTAAACCACTGTTTCACACCTGCAGTCAGATCAACACCTGGAAACAGACTGTGATGTAAAACATGAGGACTTTTCCTCTGATCTGCTCCACCTCTCTTCAGGTAAACAAACACTGAGAAGAAACAATTTCACCAACTGTGTGACATCAGCAGGAGCAGCTGTTATTAGACTATTTATAGCTCCTGTATCAATAATCCATCTGACGTACCTGGACCAGGTATCTCAGTACCTCCGTCATCATGTTAAATGATCAAACAGAAAGAAATAAAATAAAATGGACGATAAATGTGATCGAAATTCAAACTGAAGTTGAGGAGTTTTATCTTTTATCTGTCGCGAAGCTGTGAGCTGAATCTCATCCTGTCATCTCTAAACATCGCG
>NW_019525488.1:735169-740590 GCF_002814215.2 Seriola lalandi dorsalis | reverse complement strand
GAGTGTTTTTACCTGAAATCTGCTATATTTTTATTGGATCAGTCAGAAAACAGTCAGCCAATCAGAAGAGAGGCTCAGAGCCTCCTCTCCTCTGATTGGCTCACCGACCTGTTGTTACTAGAGCTGCAGAGAGAAGCCTGAGAGAGGAGATGTAAAACTACACTGAGATGGTTTTTATATCTTCTTATGGATCAACACTTCAAATAAAAACACAGAAGAAGAGGAACGTATGGAGCTTTAAATGCTGTTTTCTAGTGTTTTCTACTCCTGAATTGCTGGATAATAAAATTCCTGCGTCCTGCCAGCAGAGCTTTTGTTCTTGTGTTTAACACCCAGAGACAGAGAGAAGCGTAAACACAAAGACGCCTAATAAGAGACAAAGTGACGCTCTCAGACAAACTGTGTACAGATCTAAAACGCTGCCTGAACCTCCGCTGGGAGTTTGTGACTCAATATGGAGCTGATGTGGTGACCTGCAGCTCAGCGCTCAACATCCCATCATCATCATCATCATCATCATCATCATCAATATCACAGAGACGAGCAGCGACCGGTCCAGCCTGATACACACTTTCTAAATATGTTTAATATTTATTCTTCAATTCTTCATCAATCCTGTGTTGAAACGCAGGGAGTGTGTGTGTGTGTGTGTGTGTGTGTTGGTGGGGGGGGGGGTCGGTGGTCACAGCCACAACTATTCTCTCTTCTGTAAAACAGTAAACGTTGACGACCTTGCTCTGATTCACCGAGAGGAGCGGATATTCTCAGTTTCAGAACGCCACAGGCCCAAAACCAACATTTTCAGACTCAATGTCAACGCTCGCCAACTCTCACTGATGTGTGCAGAAGAATGTGACAGTACTGGACGGGTTTCAGTCGTTGGTTTACAGGGGAAACACTCACAGCTGTGGACGACGTCTGACTCTGGCTCCTACATGGTTTGAAGGGGGGGTGGGGGGGTTTAGGGTTTAGCAGCACTGGGACAAATCTAAAGCCCTTTTTTTTTTTTTTTTCATGGCTCCGTTTTTGTTCAGCGTTAAAACTGAACTTGTGTTGTGATTTTGCCCCTTCGTGCAAATTTTAAATTGCTGCAGTAGAAAAAAGAAATGAATCGACAGGAAACAGTTTAAATCCAGACGAATGTTTCAGGAACTAGAATTTTTAGATTTGATCAAAAATGTTAAATCACACATTCACGTGACTGTTTCAACTGAATAAAAACAGAGTTGTGACACGTCTGTCACGACGAGTGGAGGGTTAAAGAGGTTTATGTGTGTGTGCGTGTGGGTGTGTGTGTGTGTGTAAGTGTGTGTGTGTGTGTTGCAGCGGTTGTGGCTGTTCTCACTTTCTACTCTGACACTTGACTTTTGTGGAACTGGTCTGTTGTGAGAGCACAAAACCAGCACCTCGCCAGGCCACGCCCAACCGGTCTGTTCACACCTCCTCTGACACCGCTGCACCACGCACACAGCGCCGGACAAAGTATTTTGAGGACAGGAAATGTGTTTCAGTTTCCTGTGTGAAAATATCACTGCGCCTTCATCTGTCGCTGTTGATGTCAACGACCGTTTTACCTGCTGCTGCTGAACTATGTTACAGACAAACTTTTATTCTGCTCCTTTATCAATAAAGTAGAACAGACAGATTCCGGTGTGCTTCATTGTGTGTGTGTGGTGTGTGTGTGTGTGTGTGTGTGTGCGTGTGTGTGTCACTTACATCGAGCAGTGTGTGTAGATGTTGGTCCTGGAAAACGCTGTGGAGGAAATCTAGATCCTTTTCACTGCAGTCTGTCAGCGCGTGGATCTCCTCTAAACTGTCCAGCACCTGAGACACAGCCCCTGTCACACACACACACACACACACACACACACACACACACACACACACACACACACACACACACACACATATTTCTTTAACTCTGGCTGGGACATTTTCTGCACGTCCTACGACTGATGAACATTAAGGTCAAGCTTCTACAAATATCAAGACAGCTATTGATGGTTAACATGCATCACAACACACACACACACACGCACACGCACACACACACACACACACACACAGGACCAACAGATACCTACGTTCTGCTGCTAGTAGTCCTAACAGGTGGGCAGCATTAATAAAAACACACAGACACTCAGTGTAAAGCAACAACAGGTAGAAACAACAGGAGAGAGATTGTTGGATTGTAATGAGAAGAAAATTAGGTTGTTTTTATTGTTTTAATGAGCTCAGACGATCAGCTGATTCCTGGCTGTGTAGTGTGTGTGTGTGTGTGTGTGTGTGTGTGTGTAGTCTGTTTTTGGTGAACTTGTGTGAGTATTGTTGTCGAGGCTGGTGCCTGTGTGTTGCCAGGCACAGAAAGCAGAAGTTGAATTAATAGAGCAACTGGAGAGAAACATCAGAGGAAGGAAATCTGAGGGAGGAAGTGTGTTAAAGATCGGGGGGGTTTGTGTGTGTGTGTTTGTGTGTGTGTACCTGAGGAGGTGGGGTCGTTGGAGAAGTCGTGGAGCTCCTCGGGGGGGTCTCCATAGAAGGAGTTAAACTTGTGACTGGACACTGCAGCCAGCACGGCCCCCTGTTACACAACAACAGGGACGGGTCAACATCAGCAGCATCTCTTTATCTCATCATCTCAACACACACAGATGGTGTTATGCCTGATGTCACAACATTTGATTGTGTGCGTGTGCGTGTGTGTGTGTGTGTGTGTGTGTGTGTGTGTGTGTGTGTGTGTGCGCGCGTGCAAACCTTCAGCTTCCTCCTGGCGTTGAACTTTCTCAGCTGCTCCACGGTCTCTGGCAGGTGGATTTTGTAGGCGTAGCGGTCCCTCTCCTGACAGATCCAACACAGAGAGGAGAAGCTTAAAGCGACATTACAGCAGTTTAACACCTGGAGATCAGCTGATTCGTCACGAGGAGCCAGTGAAAACAGTTTTAATGTCTTCTGAGGCTCTTTGGTGGGAGGGAGGGGAATGACGGGAAAGACTCAAGGTGGCAGCTGGAGTTTTCTGATAGTTTGAGTTGTTGCCTGAACAAGCATGAAACCAGTCTGGTAAACTGGGGAATGAGACCACACATCTGTCCCAGTTCAATACAGCGACACATCAGTGGTACACTGGGACTTCACATCAGTAACATGAACATTATTCTGATGTGAAAAGTAAAGAAAATTAACCAGCTGCTGGAAATTAAAAAACTACACTGAGATGGTTTTCATATCTTCTTATGGATAAAACACAGAAGAAGAAGAAAACATGGAGCTTTAATATCTTTTACTCATTGAGAGACTAAATTTAGAGGCAAAATCATCACGTTCAGGTGATTTATCTGCTGCTGCACTGTACTGCTGTTGTTGTCAGTGTCAGGAAGCTGCTGTGGGAGATTTGCCACAGCCACAGATTGATAAGTTACATATGTGGTTGTAAACGGAGCACTGAGGTTGATGTGGCAGGGAAAGACTCTGGTGTTGACGAAATATATTCAAGGAAGAACGAGGAATTGAGAATTGATGTACTGTGCATGAGCACATGGGTTTGTATGATATTGTAGTAAGTGTGTATTGTATTGTGTGTTCTCTGCTGCTTGCATTCACGTTATTGTGATGGCAACCAGCTGGAGCGACGGACAGAAGCTGATTCGTCTAAACTCTCAGTCACAGCAGAGACCAATGAAACTGCGAGTGTGTCCGCTGAACCGTCAGGAAGTCATTGTTAAAGTCCGCTCATGTCTCCAAAACACAACATGCACGTCTCAGAGTCTACAGGCAGAGACGAGATGTTCAGTCACTGCTGATGTTGCAAATGTGACCTTTGACCTTTGGCCACTAAAAAATCTAATCAGTTCGTCCTTGAGTCCTAGTGAAGGTTTTTGCCAAATTTGAAGAACTTCAGTGAAGGTGTTGCTGAGGTGCTCGTGTGTGTAGCCATGACAACGGGCTAAGTCACACTTGTGCAGTAACAGTTTGTCAGTCAGGCGCCCTGCGGTACCTTGAGCCAGGGGTGGTTCAGAGCCTCGTAGACGGTGATCCTCTCAGCCGGGTCCAGCATCAGCATGCGCCTCACCAGGTCCTTGGCGCTCTCCGAGATGTGGCCCCACTGGCGCGGGTTCATCTGTGTGCGCGCACACACACACACACACACACACACACACACACACACACGTTACAGGAATGCACCGACTTCCTGGTCCTGTTCCTTTGGCCCAAACACAAGCACCAAACTCTGATCGTCCACCTGGCTCCTGCTGGAATCGAACTAAGTACAAATTTGAAGAACTTGTTCTTTACTTGAGTAAATCCATCTTATGGTACTTTAAACTTTTACTCCATTACATTTACCTGACATGTATTTGTATTAGTAGCTTTATAAGGGAAGATTAAACTTCCCACAAGTGAATACAAGCAGAGATGAAGCAATCGATTGATAAAAACAAAATCAATTAGTGGCCACTCGTGTCTTGAATGAAATGTTGAAACCACGTATTCGTGTCGGTGCAGCGTCTCTGAATGACTTCCTGACCTTGTATTTGCCCTTGCAGATGGCTTCAAACAGCCGCTCCTTGGTGCCGTAGAAAGGCAGACACCCTGATAGGAGGATGAAGAGGATGACGCCGCAGCCCCACACGTCCACAGGCTTTCCATAGGGCTCCCTCTTCACCACCTCCGGGGCCATGAAGTGGGGAGTGCCGACCCGACCTGAGGTCACAGAGACAGAACACAAACATCATTTACTTTAATGAGGACTTCTTTATTCTTAATAAATTTCTATTCTTACCCTCTGTGGACTACAAAACGGAAGTTCTGTCAGACTTTACTTCCTCCTCTGAGACCTGCAACAATGAGCAGTCAGCTCTTTGTTTCCTGCTCTGACTATATGGTGTCAAAGTGTCAATTAAATCTACTGCAGGTTTGTTTCCTTTTTCTCAATAAAAGCTGAAGAACTGGACACTTCGTGTTTTCCAGCCATTAATGAGCAAAGTGAACTGGAGCTCAACAGAAATGAGTTTGGATCCTTTAGTTTCACTGCTCTCCACAGGATCAACTCTCCTCAACCTGCAGGATGTGTCCACATTCAAGTCGCAGAGATTAGAATGATTTTGACTAAGAAATCAGTTTATATATGTGACTCTGAGTCATTGTATGGATAACAGAGTGCTGAGGGTGCAGGTCATCTGTCCTCTTCACATCTCTTCAGAAAGGTTAATGTAGTTAGCATCTTTAGGAACCGTTAGCATAGTTAGCATCTTTTCAAAACCGTTAGCGTAGTTAGCATCTTTTCAAAACCATTGGTGTAGTTAGCATCTTTAGGAACCGTTAGCGTAGTTAGCATCTTTTCAAAACCATTGGTGTAGTTAGCATCTTTAGGAACCGTTAGCGTAGTTAGCATCTTTTCAAAACCATTGGTGTAGTTAGCATCTT
>NW_019525488.1:720360-735045 GCF_002814215.2 Seriola lalandi dorsalis | reverse complement strand
TGTTTTTTTTCCCCCCCCCCCCCCCGGTTCATTTGATTCAGGGTTTCATACGTCACAAACCTGTTTTTATGAGACTGTCACTCACTGAAGGTCAAAGTTCAACTTTAATGTCGTGATGCTGAGATGGGAGTGTTAGCATCAGTGCGTATGTATGTGGTGTTTACTTTACCTCCTGCCACCAGTCCAGACTCTCCGAGCTGGATGGCGACTCCGAACCCCCCCAGCTTCACCGGGGCCGAGTTCTCTTTGGACGCCAGCAGCACACAGTGAGGCTGAGGACGAGAGAGGAGAGAGAGAGAGAGAGACTGGTGATTTGAGTCTTTTACTAATTAAAGAGCGACACCATCTTATAAATTTGGGTTAGACACACCCAAACATCACCCGCCACAACCACACACACAAAACAGCCATCAGCGTGGGAGGATCAGAGAGGAGCAACACGTATGAAAACCACACTTGTTACTACTGGCGGCAGTTTCAGCAGCTTATTGGATGTTAAATAACGACACTTTATTCTAGTTATGTCATTTAATATCTTATGTTTTGTTTCTAACCGAGATGTTTCCCACTTCACATCATAAAAGCAGGAAAAAAAACTCAGTAAAAATACAGAAAAATGCTTCAAGAAAAAAAATCATCAAAATGCAAATTAAATCGTGTCACATGTGGGAGGGAGGGTGAATTGTTCCAGCATCTCATTATCCTCAAGCATGGATCAGTGTTTACTCTCCTGGGAGCAGTTCACAGTTAAAGCAGCCCCCCCCCCCAATCACTCATTTCATGCACAACATCTGTGGTAGTTTCTCTTCTCTAAGTACATTTACTTCAGTACTGTAGTTAAATATATTTTTTGAGTATCTGTTCTTTACTTGAGTTCTGACTTTTACTCCTCTACACATAAAGACAAATATTTTACTTTTGACTCCACTACATTTCTATGAAGAGCTCTTACTTTGAAGGAGAATGTTTCAGAATCAGAGTCTGGTTAATTGCCAAGTAGGTTTTCAACATATTACTGCAGGTCACCTAGCTTTAAAAATAAAAATAAAAAATTAACAGTAAATTAAAAATATTTATGATAAAAATATAAATATATACAATACACTGCATTTTATTTTGTTGAATGAATTTCCTTTTATTTTGAAAATGTGATAGACCATACACTGTGTTGATCACAGGAGAAAAACCAATCACAGACACCTCAGTGTCCTAACGATGGCGACGTCACATAAAGATGAGGCAGAAGATTCTTCAGCAGAGACCGATCTGATCTGAGGTCTGTGTTTGCAGCTTTAGAAATAAAGACAGATTCATTTAGTTTGAAATGTTTGCTGCGTTTATCACGACCACACTTTTACCACTGACTAAAAACAAAAAATCCACCGTCCAACTTGAGAAAGCGTCGAGGTAACGTTGGTTTAATTCCAGATTTAAACAGACAGCTGCTCGTGGTTGGCTCCTGTTGTTGATTCACTTGTGTTTTTATGGCCATTTCTATAGGATTTCTATTCTACAGGTTCTACAGTCAGTCGGTCGGTCGGTCGGTCAGTCAGTCGGTTGATTCAGTCATTAGCTTCTTTAAATGTGGAACAATGTGTTGACATAAAAAAGGTACTTTGAAGTACTCCAGTACTTTAACTCAAGTAAATACTTGACTGAAGAACTTTCACTTGTACTGGAGTCATGTTACTACACTGTGACTCCAGTAATGGAGCTGTGGTTCATCATTCACTTCAACCTCTGCCTACAAACTCAGCCTGCGAGCTCGACAGCAGCTCACGTCTCCTGGGTGGCAATTTAAATCTGGCTGTGCTTTTACTCTGAAGGCACTGCTTTAATTACTGTGAGGGCACTCTGTGGTATTCTGGGAGGCCTTTTTCTCTCACAGCACATACCTCCATATTATATTCAGAGCCCAAAGTGGAAAGCATATTGTTTGTGTACAAGTGGAGCATACTGTGTGATCCCACAGCTCGCCCTGCCCTGCCCCATCTCCTCTCTCTATCTGGTGGTGGGGAGGAAAGAGAGGGCTGACCACAGCTTCAGCTTTTCTCTGCACAGCATCACAGCATTCTGCATTTCAGCATTTCTCTCTGACTTTCGACAGCAGCGGCTGGTTTCTCAGAGCAGCACAGATCATGGGCAGAGAGGGAGGCGGACCTCTGCGCAGAGCTGTTTTCCTCTGAGCCCACCGAAGGAGAGACGACAGCAGGAGTGAACGCACCATGACGAGGGGAGAGGAGCGTTTCAGGACGGCAACACTTCGGAGAGTCGTTCCTGCAGAGTGAACTCGAAGGACGAGTGAGTCAGAGGAGAAGAAGAGGACTGCAAAAACCACGAGTGAGCTACTACTCAGCACATACTGTATTTGTGTGTGTGTGTGTGTGTGTGTGTGTGTGTGTGTGTGTGTGTGTGTGTGTGTGTGTGTGTGTGGGGAGGGGTTATCCCTTTACTTCCACATAAAGCAAAATGTGTGAAAGAAACATGAGAAAGTTTCTTATGGACGTCAATGAGTAGGTGAAGCTCTGGCAACTTCCTTTATGAAAGATGATCGGGTTGTTTGCTGCCTGTTTGCAAGATAAGAGCTGTGTGCTTTTCCTTTTTACTGCACTCACAGATCTTCTGATAGAAACCTCCGTTCAGCTGGTTTACTGCGTTACGAGACTGAAGCAGACAGAAAAACACGTCTGTGCTTCTGCAAACTTCGACATAACTCACACATGATATCACGCTGTGAGTGTTAAGTCATCAGTGCTGCACTTTCTCAGGCTTCCCAGTGTCTGTTGGTGCGGTGCAGCGCCGCCGTTATATGTGATTATCCAGGGTGAGAGGCAGATCCACACAGCTGGACCTCAGCTGTCCATATATATGCAATATCTAGGCAATATGGCCACGTGCAATATCCACATCACATCACCTGGACTTGTTGATAAAGGTAAAACGTGTCACAACAGACCATCACAAATGAAGCACCGTTCTACAAATACTTTTCTGCAGACGTACGTCTTTTCTCCAAGTGATGAAATAAAATATTCTCAATTCACATGATCCGCTTGATATTTATCTACATTTTTAAGAGCGTGAAGATCCGATCGTCACTAAAGCGTCTGTCATGTGGAGAGCTGATAAAAACACATAAAATGGTCAAAGTGTTCATGTTGACTTTTAAGATGTATTGACCGATTTCCAAACATCAATCATGCATTGAGTAACACGCGAGGAAACATTCCACCTTAAAAGATGGCGGTAGCTGCCGGTCGCCTCTGAGCTGCTCAGTGAATTAAATGGTTAATTAGTAAAGAGGAAAAGACTCTGATGAAACTGTTTAGTAATATAAATATTAATTAGACATTCAGCACAGTCAGAGCCAGCTGATAAGGTGATGATGAGGCTTATTTGGCTAGCTTGCCTAATAAAAGCTAATAAATAAATGAGACGTTAATATGATGGCTGACTGTTTTTTGTTTGATTAACTTAGAGAACAACCACCAGTCCGCCCCTTCTTGAACCTGTGCCGTAAGGACCAGGTGAGCTACCGGGGCAGCCATATTTTCAATATTTTTAAATGTAAAAATGTTCCACTGCAATAACCTGCACCAATGAGTCCAAAACTTTCCCATGTGAAGGAAAAGAAGTGACACTACGAGCTAATCCAAACTGATTCTCCTGTTTCTTCCTCCTGGTTTCAGGGCTGAGGATCACAGAGACCACCATGACAAAAACCTCCTTCACTACACCTGCCACGTCCACCCTCCAGCCCCCGCACGCCTCCTTTTCCCTCCTCGCCACAAAGATCAGCGACATGAACTTGACCGCGACCCCCGACCCCTGGTGTGCGGAACATAACGCGCTGCATATCCCGTTCGCGGTGCTCTACTCCGTGATCTTCGTCCTGGGTCTGGTCGGGAACCTGGTCGCTCTGTGGGTCTTCTTCTACATCCACTCCAAGAAGAACTCCGTGCGGGTGTTCCTCATTAACGTGGCGTTTGCAGACTTGCTGCTGGTGGTGTGTCTGCCCTTCAGGATTCTCTACCACAGCCACGGTGACGTGTGGAATCTGAATCCAACCTTGTGTAAAGTGGTGGGGAACGTCTTCTACATGAACATGTACATGAGCATCACGCTGCTGGGGCTGATCAGCGTCGATCGCTACCTGAAGATGCACCGAGGTTCAGGGACGCGGCACAGACTCCAGTCCACCAGGTGGAGCCACGCCCTCTGTGCTGTCGTCTGGATCTTGGCGTCCGCCTTGACTTTGACGTATATGATATCAAAGAATAACAGAGGAGAGCAGAACAGGTCAGTGACCCCTGTCATCAAATCTATTTATTGAGTCTTACTGTTTCAATTAAAGCTCCATACTTTCTTCTTCTTCTGTGTTTTATTTGAAGTGTTGATCCATTAAAAGATATAAAAACCATCAGTGTAGTTTCACATCTCCTCTCTCAGGCTTCTCTCTGCAGCTCCAGCAACAACAGGTTGGTGAGCCAATCAGAAGAGAGGAGGCTCTGAGCCTCTCTAGTGATTGGCTGACTGTTTTCTGAGTGATCCAATAAAAATATAGCAGATTTCAGGTAAAAACACTCCTAGAGTGGTAGAAACCAAATCCTGCAAGGTTTGGATGGTGGGTCCAGGTGGGCGGGGCTTGGTGACTGCTTTGTTGTGACATCACAAAGTTCCAGAAGTCCTGACGGCTGGTTTTAAGGCTCAGTTTCTGAATACAGGCTGTGTGCATTTCTCTGTGGACTGAGGCTTTGATACTTTCACAGTATTAATATAGAAGCTAGAGCTGATCTATAATCACACTACACATGGACACAGACCTGCAGACTGGAGGAGCTTTAAGAATCGTGGCATGTGTGATCTGAGCTTTGATGTGTTTGGTGTTTGCAGGTGTTTCCACTACAGGCAGCTCCTCAATGAGAAGTGGAAAGCCTACATCAACATCTTTCTGCTGGTGCTCTTCTGGCTCGTGTTCATCTCTCTGGTTGTGTCTTACGGAAAGATCGCCCACCGGCTTCTGAGAACATCTCAAGAGAAACCAGACCTGCCCAACACGGCCCGCTACATCAGGACCGCCAAGAAGTCCTTCTTCATCCTCTTCCTCTTCACCGTCTGCTTCGTGCCCTATCACATGGTCCGGGTCTTCTACATAAAGACTCAGATCACAGAGACATCCTGCTACTGGAGGGATGTGGCCGACAAAGCCAACGAGGTGTCTTTGCTGTTTTCTGCCCTCAACAGCTGCCTGGATCCGGTGATGTACTTCCTGTTGTCCTCCTCGGTGAGGAAGGAGGTGCTGCGTTTGATGAGCAACCTGCTGTGTGTGAGAGATCTCACCGTAGGAAGCGGGAGCAGCTCCACCAATGAGGGGGACGGCAGGACCGGGAAAACCGACAGAGGACAGACGAACCGCGTCTTCACCTCCAATGTGAAGGAGACGGAGTCGGCAGATATTGGATCCAACCTGGACTGCGAGGGTTCTCTGAAACAGTGAGCCTCCGTCACCTGCATCAACCATGCTGCCCAACCAGAGGGCAGCGTCTGTTAATCCTGTCACTGAGATGACGATGACATTTTCCGCTTCGTGTCTGTGCAAATGAACAATCTTTATGATTTATAGATATCTATATAGATAGATTTTATTGTCTCCTTTTGCTCAAACTTGCATTCATTCTGTCATGTACCATTTCCTTCGATTTAAAGCTACAGTCCCTCTAAGAGCAGGTGATAACAGAAACCTGGGGACTTTTGATGCTGATACTAATGTTGATGTTCATTTTTTAATTTTCTTTACACATCACAAAAAAATAAATAAAAAATCTTCACCTCAATTTGTTATTGTACCAACAGTGACCAAAACAAACTGGACCGGAGACAGGAAACTGTTGAAAAATAAACTTGTCACTCTCTCTAGTGGACAAATTATAGAATGACACACACACACACACACACACACACACACACACACACACACACACACCTTAATAATACAGATTATTGCACATATTATTATGTGCAATAATATGTGTGTGTGTGTATGTGTGTGTGTGTGTGTGTGTATTAAAAAATAAATAAACATATTATATTATTATAAATCAATTGTTCAGTCTAGAAAATAGTTAACGTGTCTACAGCTGTACAGCTCAGTGAGGCTGTACTTACAGAGGTGCTTTGAGCTAAATGCTAACACTAGCATATTAAGATGCTCACACCGACAGTGCTAACATGTAGCTGGTGAAAGGTTCACCATGTCCACCATCTCAGTGTTAGCACGGTGCGGTAGCCAGTTAGCATTCAACACAACGTACAGCTGAGGCTGATGGGAATGTTATTACGTTTGCAGGCATTTGGACCTGATGATGGCGTGAGAGGTCCATGAACGCACCAGATGTCCCTCTCACAGATGTTGAGATATTTAACTTTGAACAGCTGGTGGCGCCAAAAAGTGACCACCCATTAACATAATAGCTAATTAACAAAATATCAATTCTGTCAACGACTGATCTTTTCATTGTTTCAGCTGTAGAAGCAACTGGAACTTGATCAGGGACTTTCTGTGCAGTAAAACAACATCTGAGATAAAAATCAATGGACCAGTGTGTTTACCCAGCAGTCAGCGAATGCATCAACTTCAATATACAACAGATAAAACTTTGCAGACTACTTCAAAGCCTGAAGCTTTGTGACAAATAATGACAGTGATCAGGAGCTTCCAGAGAACCCAGATGACATTTTACTGACATGAAAGCACAAAGGTTTACTAATAAATAACATACTCTGTTCTTTTTATAGATTAAAATACATGTTCTTGTTCTAACGATTATGTCCAGATGTGATTTAAATATGTTGTTAAAACCACGTACAAGTGAGTGTATCATGTTTTTTTAAATAAATGAGAGTGTGTCAGTCAATATAGATTCAACAGTAAGATCAAGGGACAGCAAAAAGAAAGACAGAAACTCTAAATTAAAAATAAACTGCTCATATACTGTCTATTTCTATTAATACAGACATGGTGTATTATCAAATCTAACCACTGCCTTTCTATTCTCAAACACCTATCATGGACATATGTGATGGGTGAGGTAGCGTGAGAAAACGATGCCACAAACAAGAGGTTAGTTCTGAAATATGTCAGAGTTAACCTCCAGATTAATAGAAAAGGGAAGTGACAGGAGCTTCACACTGATGCTGCTTTAACTTCAGGTTGCATTGAGGGAGCGTTGCCGTGCTGAACCGTCTCCTCAGAGCTGCCGTCAGCGGTACGTAAACAAACATGAGCCCAGCTGTGTGTTTATGGTGTCTAATCTAACTTTAACTTAAAAACAGACTTAGTGTTTAAACATTGTTGTGTTGTTACGTCGCCTTGCTCAGTTAGTGACAGAAGAAAAAGGAAGAGCAGGGAACCGAACCACGAACCTTTTGATTAGATTATTGACTGCTTAGCTTTTTTTTATTATATTTGAATTAATATCATAAAAATAATGAATAAGAATTTGAAAAACGCTCAAACTGAAGTAAAACTAAAGTTTGTCAGTGTTTTAGTCTCTTCACATTTTTATTTATGGGCAGTAAGAACGAGACAGAACCAGGTCTTTAGTTTTAATTTAACATGGATCAGGAGCACGATAATGAAGAATCAACTGGAACTAATTAGTAATATTTAGTAATAATTAGTGTGAAAATATTATTTCATTTTAAAATGAAAGAGAGAAACTGAGAGTGGTGAGCATGATTTAATTAAGAATTAATGAATTAATGCTGTAGAAACATTTTAATAAACTGACCTTGTGAGCCGTGTTAAAGCTCCTCCAGTGTAAAGGTGTGTGTCCATGTGTAGTGTGATTATAGATCAGCTCTAGCTTCTATATTAATACTGTGAAAGTATCAAAGCCTCAGTCCACAGAGAAATGCACACAGCCTGTATTCAGAAACTGAGCCTTAAAACCAGCCGTCAGGACTTCTGGAACTTTGTGATGTCACAACAGAGCAGTCACCAAGCCCCGCCCACCTGGACCCACCATCCAAACCTTGCAGGATTTGGTTTCTCTGAGTGTTTTTACCTGAAATCTGCTATATTTTTATTGGATCACTCAGAAAACAGTCAGCCAATCAGGAGAGAGGCTCAGAACCTCCTCTCTTCTGATTGGCTCACCGACCTGTTGTTACTAGAGCTGCAGAGAGAAGCCTGAGAGAGGAGATGTAAAACTACACTGAGATGGTTTTTATATCTTCTGATGGATCAACACTAAAACCTTTAATAGGCTGCAGATTATTCCCTTTACCTGGGCTTTATTAGCCATTGGTCTTTATTGGTTGATACAGGTCACACAAACTTGACACCATTTACTGTACTGAATTTACTGTCGTCTCATCACCTGTGTGTTCTTACAGATCAGATGGATTACACACCGTACTCTCCTCCTCCAGATAACTGCTCCTTCTCCTCTGGTTTCTCCCTCTGTTCCACTGCCGCCACGAGCATCTTCCTCCCCTCCGCCTACGCACTCCTCTTCCTCACCGCTCTCCCGGGCAACACGCTTTCCTTGTGGGTGTTCCTGCGCTGCATCTCCACCACCTCCCCAACCCACGTTTATCTGTCCCACCTGAGCATCTCCAACCTGCTGCTGTCCCTCACCACGCCCTTCCTCGCCGCCTACTACGCCTGGGGCTCGGTGTGGACGCTGAGCGGCGTCCTGTGTCAGCTGGTCCTGCACGGCATCACGCCGATGCTCCACATCAACATCTACATTAGCCTCATGATCCTCACCTGGGTGGCCCTCAGCCGCTTCGCAGCCCTCATCCAGCGCACTCACGCCTCCAGGCCCAGCGTCTGCAAAACGCTGCTGCCGCACGGCTTCTTCACCCGCCTCAGCAGGGCCTCGTTTGCCAGCAGGGTGTGTGCCACCGTGTGGGTGTTGGCAGTGGGCGCCTGCGTGCCAGTGGCGGTTTACTACTCAGTGAATGAAGCTATGAGTGCGAAGGCTGCTGCACCCGGCGGGGACGGAGAGGCGGAGGGAGGTGGAAGTGCGGAGGTGTGCTACAACCCTGAGGTGGAGATAGGAGGCCCTCTGTCTGCGGCTTTCTGTGCGATTGCTATTTTCATGTTCTTCTTCTTCTACCTGCTGGTGCTGCTCTCCTACATGACGGTGCTGAGGCACATCAGACGCTCACGCCGCAACACCGTCATCGCCACCTCCCAGGGGCTGCTGGGTAGGGTGTTCCGAAACATCGTGGTCATCCAGGTGGCTATGAGATCTATTCCACTCTAAAATAATCAACCTTAACGTGTTGTTGTTGTTGTTGTTGTTGTTGTTGTTGCCTTTGTAGCAGCAGTTAAGTTCTGTCTCTTGGGTTGAACATAAAACCAAACCATTCATATTCCACTTTGGTTTCCCATCTACGACTGAGGGTTAGCGCCACAGTGAGGGAAACAAATCTGAGATTTCTTGTATTTCAGATTTCTTAATTTTGCTCATTGTGGCTCTGATACTCCGTCGTACACAACAACAGCCAGGCCTCTCAGCCTGTTTCCTCCTCCTCCTGCAGGTTGTTCTCTCAGTTTGTCTGCTGCCGTATCACATCTTCAAACCCGTCTTCATCTCTCTGGCCCTTCACCACCATCAGCGGACAAATCCAGCTGCCTACAACATCTGGAGCCCCTGTCATCCTCTCTCCACCTTCGTCGAGGTGACTCAGTTTCTCGTGAATCACTGATTTCTACTGCACAGCTACATGAAGCGAATGATGATGAGCTTCTGTCTCTTCCTCCAGGTGAAGAACTGTCTGCTTCTTCTGGCTGCACTGAGAGGATCCACTGACCCTGCCATGTACTTCCTGTTAGACAAGACCTTCCGTCGACAAACGCTTGTACTTTTAGAAAGCAGCCGCAGCAGCCCTGGAAGCCGAGCGACAGGAAGTCCCGGTCAGAGGGCGGAACAGCTGGGGGACGGGAACACGGCTACAGCTACTGCGGACTTAAGTCATGAAAGTGTTTTGTAGCTTTGAAAAGAAGAGTGATTTTTAAAATGCGTCATGTGGAGTCAAAGTAAAAACTATGGAGCAGCAGGGACGTCACAGGAACAGCAATAACGTATTTACTTCATTTCATACTTTAACAGGCATTAAAAATTGTAAAAACAATTTTTAGTTTATTAAATTATTGAAATCAATAAATAATAATAATAATCAATAAAAACTTCAGATTTAAAAATGGATTTAGAAAAACAGCATAAAACCATCATTAAATAAACCTCTTAACATTTATTAATTCATGAATTAATAATAGAATTTGAAAAGACATTTTAACAATTTGCAAAATCTCCATTTCCTTTTTCCAGATGCTTTTCCTATTAGCTAATCGATTAGCTTAGCCATTTAGCTTTTGCCCCTCTGTGACACTCTGGGCCTTCAGTGCTGGTAAATATGATGAGACTGGTTAGCTCCAACCAATCAGAGAGCTTGTTACATCACCATTTAGAGAGATTTAAAAATGAAAACGTATATGAGTGTGGACGTAGCCTCTCTGCGCTGCGGTCTGTTTGTATTAGCTGTTAGCTCTGTTTGAAAGCCACAGAGCACCAGCAGGTCTGGGATCAGCTGTCGGGTGCATTAAATAAGACATTTTTAAAAAGCAGCGCGGTGGATGTAACAGAGCAGAAGTAAAGGTTTTTTATCTCAGGATCTACTATAATAAGAATAAAACATATGCCACATTAAAACGATTCTCTCTGAAAAAGTTGCTTCAGTAAAAGTACCCGACTCTAAAAACGCTGGAGAAGAAAAGATGTAATGTCACAAAAATACATGGAAATATTTGTGGAGCTTCTCTCATGTGCAACAGCAGCTGATAAATATTTGATATCTGTGTGTCACAAACCTTGTTCAGTAATTGTGTATAAATTATTGATGAGGGACGTGATGCTGCGGCTGTTTGAGCAGCAGGTGTGTGAGAGGAGATAATGTTGTGGGAAGTGTGGCCCCTGCAGATGAGCGTCCCCTGAGGGCCCCGCATGGGCTTCTTCAGACTGAAGCTGAGAGAATCAGACACAGGCCGGAGGAAGATTACACCGCAGTATAAAGACATAAATCCAGGAGAGAGGAGGAGGAGGAGGAGTGAAGTGCCACAGGTGATGAGCTGAGCTACGAAGAGTCTTTGCTGCCTGTACAATAGTGAAGCTGGAGGAATAATAAAACCTGAGTCTCATTTCTACCCAGAAACCAGAGAAGAAGAAGATGTCAGACAGGAAGTCAGGGTTTAAAAATGAAAACAAAATAAAGAGGAATAAAGAATAGTGACTCCTAATCTGCATAAAACTGGTCAAAGTGTTTTTCATAACAACAAAATAAATGAGAAATGTAAATATCTGTATAATAAATGGCTTCACATTAATAAATCTAACAAGTTTAAAGCATCAGTGTCACTTCCTGTTTTATCTTTGATTAATGTTCAGCACAGAGAAGATTATATTGTCACACCTGTAACTACTAGTGGGTTTTAACTAGAACTAGCATCTACATTCAAGCTCCACCAATCAGATATTCAAACAGATCTGAGATGATCGGTTGATTCATTGATTAGTTGACTGACAGGAGAATAATTGGCAACTATTTTGATATTGGAGAAATTGCTTCAGTCATTTTTTTTCCCAGCAAAAAACATGAAAATATCCCAAATATTCTCAACATGACAAGACTTCCTGCTTCTATTCCTCTTATTTGAAGACGTCTGGTTCGTCTCAACAACAATCCATCGTTTAGTTATTAATCTAAAAAAATAATCAGCAGATGAATCAATAATGAAACTAAGCTTTTATAAAAATCTTTCGCTGCATGTCATGAAGTTGTAAAACCCCTGGGACGAAGGTCGAGAGCGACCGAAGCAACAGCACAACCACCATCAAACCCGGACGACTACGACGTGTTTACACATTCAGATCTTTCTGCCAGAGTGTGTGCGAGTGTGTGCGAGTGTGTGCGAGTGTGTGTGAGACTGTGAAACCTCAATGTCAGAATTTCATGGTCGACACCTCGAGGCCATTTGGATGCCATTAAAGAAGCCATTAGCTGTGCCACGCAGCCACCCATCATCACACAAACAGCCCTAACAGCTCTGCTAATAGTCCTGTGTGTGTGTCGTAAAGAGGTCTGCGTGGACCGGGGCCATTTCCTGTGTAAAAACAGCTGACGTTCAACTATTCAATGGGGAAATGAGACTCGCTTCCATCTTTGGTGCATGTGAACATATTTAGTTATTCATATACTTTGGTCCCGTTTATTTTTTGTCTGTCTTTTACTGTATTTTATAGTTTTTAATTTCCCTCCGAGGATTAATAAAGTCATCTATCTATCTATCTATCTATCTATCTATCTATCTATCTATCTATCTATCTATCTATCTATCTATCAATCATATATTTACTCAGCTCGTCACAAATTACCATCAGGTGTCTAAGGCTGCGTTTTTGTGAGGTCACACGTACCTTGACCTTTGACCTTTAGCCACCAAAATCTAATCAGTTCATCCTCGAGTCCCAGTGAATGTTTTTATGCCAAATTTAAAGACGTTCCTTCGAGGCGTTACTGAGACGTCGTGTCCACGAGAGTGAGACAGACGACCTGAAGACAACATGTCTCCGGCTCTGACTGGAGGAATAAAAACTATATTTTTTGCTGTTGAAGAAGAATAAACCTTAAAATACATGTTGCATGAGACCAGAACATGCAACTGTCAGCACTGCTGTTCTCCTCAGATGTTTTTTTTTATGCTGTAAAAACTCGCTGCAGACGTTCAGTGAATGAGGACAAACACAATTTGACTGAGATCTAAAAACAGAGCTGCACACCTGACATAAATAACTCTGTCCATGCACAGTGAGACAGCAGCAGCAGCAACACTACAGACTGAAACAGACCCATGAGCACTGATGCCTCTCACACCAACAGTTCCTGATGTTCACTTCTGTAAACCAAAACCAGCCAAGACGTTTCACCACAGTGACACGAGAAGTTATCTTTACCATGTGAAGCAGAAATGTTGTGAAGCTGTGAATTCTGACGCTGGTGCAAAGTTTCCGTCGTCCTGCAGAGACTCTGGTATATTCTAGGAAGACAAACTATAAAATACACCGACGTGAAGCCTGAAGCGTCTGACAGGAGATCCCTTCACCCGAGTACACCTGGAGAACAAAGACACGCCGCTGCAGGAAGCTGCGGGCCCGCGCCGCCGTGACTCACTCTTCATTTGCGTTTGCATCAAAAGTTTCGCCGTGTTTACGGATTCCTCGGATCGCTCGACGCAACTTCAGGATCTGTGCTTCGCACATCAAACGCGAGGCTTCAAAACAGTGCAGCACAAACAGTCTCACAAACAAAGGTTCACCTTCACACCGTCCTCTCCGAACACGTGCCACGTAAACCTGTCCTCTCAGTCTGCAGCAGAGAGACACACAGTCACACCTGTGCTGCCGTCACAGGTGGAGGTCTGTGGTGGAGGGAGGAAGAAGATACGTATACGACATGACGGTGATTTATGAACAACAGCTTTAAATGAATTCAGTGACTTTCATGCATGAAAAGAAGAGGCACAACCACGCTGATCCATATTCAACAAGGACGGCTGTGTGTGTGTGTGTGTGTGTGTGTGTGTGTGTGTGTGTGTGTGTGTGTAAAGGGCATACATCTTGGACAGTACATCTGATAAGCTGCAGACAGGAGCTCACAGTCACTGCTCGATGGTGATAATAGAAGTGAACGCCACCGTCAGCCAATGTCAAAGCTGTGTTTGTATCACACTGATCTCTCTCTCACACTCGCACACACACACACACACACACACACACACACACAGTACTCATCGTATGTGTGTATTCCTACAGTTGACTGTGTATTACCCAACACTGTCACATATCAGACAGTGTGTCAATGATTCAGTCCCTCAGTCAGACTTTTACTGTCAGGCCCAGATATTATTATTATTATTATTATGTCGCCTCGGTGACACAGGCTCCGTCCATCGCAGCGGCCATAGGTTTGAGTCCCCTCTCTCTCTCTCTCTCTCTCTCTCTCTCTCTCAGTATGAGGCTGTGACCTGAACGCAGCCTTCTTTTGAACTGCAGTTAACTGCTACCTGTCTGAAGCTGGTGAGCATTACTATGGAAACCCAGCGTTCATGTTAACAGATGTTTTGACCTGTCGCCCTGTGGTGACAGACAGCCATGACACGTTCACCCACAATCACTGCATACACGCCCCCGCCGGCCTGACCACTAATTAGCGACACCTCTCATTGAATCATGGCCCTTGACCTGTCCCGCCAAAATAAAGGAACACTGTATTAAAATGAATATAAGCAGTTTAATTATTTTCTTTATCAATTATTCTGCTAATTATTCCTGTATTCAGGGTTAGAAGACTAAAGAGCAAAATAAAAGAGATATCATCTTAATAACCACGAGATGCAGAGAATCTCTCACACACACACACACACACACACACACACACACACACACACACACAGCGGCTGTAAACAGATGTCTCAGGTGGTGCCCCTCTGAACTCACAGGCTGACTATCGCTCACATAAAGACAATGAGCCGGTGATTCATCCGACTGCAGACAGAGATAGGACTGTGTGAGATGACTAATACCTGAGGACAAAGCTGAGGGGGGGGGGGGGGGGGGG
>NW_019525488.1:717932-720129 GCF_002814215.2 Seriola lalandi dorsalis | reverse complement strand
GGGGGGTACTCCACAGGCTGGGGGCTGACACTGGTAATAAAATATGCATTATGAGTCTCTTGAAAAAGGCAATAAAAGCCACATAAAAGGAAGCAGCAGAGGAGCTGTGTGAATATCACACAGGAGCCATTACACTCACAGCGGAGGAGGAGCTGAGGGAGTGTTGTGTGTTTGTGTGTTTGTGTGTTTGAGTGCAGAGAGTGTGACGACAAGAGATGCAGCTCTGAATGCAACACCACCCCCCCCCCTCCCTAGAAACTCATTATAAGACTTTTAAAACTGGCTGCTGACACCTACAGACACAAAGACTGACGTGCAGTCACAAGACTACAGCACTTCTGATGCTTTGACCTTTTCACACGGACGCACAAATCACAGATGTGCAGACAAACTGAGACAGTACAACGTCTTACATATTAATTCTGCAGGAAATCAAAGCAAATCTCATAATTGACGTCTGGATTCCCACCGTACAAGCTATAGGTTAACTGTCAGTCCACAGCTTCCCGCCATTCACCACGCAGCGGGTGGCAGCTGGGCCTCCGTCCACCCTCAGTGATTAGTGGCTTCACTTTGTTCACACGGCACCTGATTTAAAAGAGTCTTATACGCAGCAGTGATCAGGGTCGCTCTGATCGGCGCCGTCAAGAGGAAAAGATGACGCGAGCCGACGAAGGACAAACTGTCTCCTGCTTTTCTCTCAGTGCAGCGGCACGATGGGAGTCCTTCAGTCAGCGTGATGTCAGGACACACACACACACACACACACACACACACACTACAGGGAAGTGAAGGCAGCAGATTGTGAGCAGTCACTGTGAGAGCAGCTCGACACACAGGCGCCACCTACAGGAGGAAACAGGAGCAGCAGGGACTGATGCTGATGAGGAAGCAGAAGCTGCAGTTTCAACTTCTCTTTCTGCTTCATTCAATTCACTAAAAACAACAAGACGTTTCTGAGATTTTAACAACCGTGAAGGAAACGACTAATAAACTGACCTCCAGTAGATACTGAAAACTTAAACTTCAGCGTGTGACTGTAAACGCCCCAAACAACAAACTTTAAATATTCTGTGAATTATAACTGTAACTGTAAATTAAATCTAGTTATAAAATATCAGAGAACAATGAAATCAGAGCATCAGAGTCCAACGTCACATGTTCACGTTGTTTCATCAACAGTTAAAAACCCAGAATATTCAATTAAAGTAATTACTTGTGTCCGAGAGGCTGAAACCTGCATTTCTGTTTCAAACGTTTATTCTGTTATTAAAATTAGTTGCTGATTTTTTCTGTCCACTCATCGATGCAGCTGTAGACGAAGAAATATTAATGTCGGGACGGATCAGAACAGAAACATAATGTGAACTCTGACCTCCTCCGGTATTTAGAAAGAATTATGCTGCAAAGCCTAAAGTTGTCAAATCTGTAAAACTAGAACCTCGTCCTCGTGGTCGTATCCCTCCGCCACTCAGACTAGTTCCAGGTCACATCCCTGTGTATCCAGAGTCAGAGAAAATATGAACCATTGCTGTGGGATTGTGTCATAATTGCTGTGTGAGGTGCCTTGACCTTTGACCTTTAACCACCAAAGTCTAATCAAGTCATCCTTGACTCCTAGTGAATGTTTCTACTGAGATATCGTGTCCACGAGAACGAGACGGACAACCTGAAACAATACGGCCTCCGGCTCCGCCTGCCGCCGGCGCGCAGGAATACAGATTATATTCACGTGAATATGTGGGGACAGAACCCGTGTGCAGCAGATGTCAGACATGTATGTAAAACTGTATGAACTGTACATATGAAGCACATCTCCAGCGGCTGCAGGTGAGTCAGGCCGCAGCACAGACAAACAGAAATACCTTGACGTCCCGGTGGATGACGTTGTTGTCGTGGCAGTAGCGTAGCGCCTCCAGGATCTGTCTCATGTAGTGACTGAGGGGGGAAAGACATCAGAGCAGAAAATCAACACAGGACGCCGACAGACAGACAGCAGGAGAGGAGGGGAGACAGGTGCACGACGCTCACCTGGCCACCGCTTCACTGTAGACGAAGCCAGCGTCTGCCCTCTTCACAATCTCGAAGCACAGGTCCGCTCCGTCCATACTGACGAAGAGAGAGAGGGGGAGAGGGAGAGAGAGGGAGAGAGAGGAGGAGAGGGAGAGAGAGAGGGGGGGAGATAGAGAGAGAGAGG
>NW_019525488.1:715081-717665 GCF_002814215.2 Seriola lalandi dorsalis | reverse complement strand
GAGGGAGGGAGAGAGAGAGACAGAGACAGAGAGAGAGAGAGGGAGAGAGACAGAGAGAGGGAGAGAGAGAGAGAGAGAAGGTCAGGGCAGGAGTCGGGGTCTGAAGGAAAGGTCACTCTTATTAAAACTTCAGCTCTGTGACTGGTGGTGGGGGTGAAGTGGGAGACACAGGTCGGCGGAGGAGACGCTGTAATTACGCCTCGTCTCGGTGGACTGATGTGCAAACAGCTGCTTCGCCACAGCTGTCAGGACTGAAGGCTGACGTGACGCCGACAGTCTCCCAGTGAAACTCTCCTCCGGGCCGCCGAGAGCCGTTTGAGCAGTTTGTTATTTTTCATAAGCGCTTTGAAAAAACACACTCGAGGAGGCAATTCTAACTTTCCGAGGAGATAATTACCCAGAGATGTGATTTAGTTTGAGAGTCTGTCTGATGAGTAAAACACACAGATGGAGAGGCCCACAATTATCTCCATACATACTCCACTGGATGGAGCTTACAGGTGCATCACACAGCAGCTTCTCTCTGCTCTCTGAACCAAAGTCCAAGTGTTGTCTGATATTAAACTCATGGTTCCTGTAGTGAGTTCACCTAATTTAATTCAAGACTATGACCTTTTTAATACCTCAGAGAAAAACTATTTCATATCTATTTCACAGTCATAAAACTAAATGAATCTCTGCTGGTTTTCATTTTTACACTTTTACTTTCTTGTCATTACGTCCCACCAGTAAAGAACAATAACTGCTAATAACATCATTAATTCATTCATTAAAAGTCCCACACTGAGATGTCCGTGTGTAGTGTGATTATAGATCAGCTCTAGCTTCTATATTAATACTGTGAAAGTATCAAAGCCTCAGTCCACAGAGAAATGCACACAGCCTGTATTCAGAAACTGAGCCTTAAAACCAGCCGTCAGGACTTCTGGAACTTTGTGATGTCACAACAAAGCAGTCACCAAGCCCCGCCCACCGGCAAAAACGACACTGAGATGGTTTTTGGTTCTTAAAAACCACAAATATATCTTCTTATGGATCAACGCTTCAAATAAAACACAGGAGAAGAAGAAAATGTGGAGCTTTAAAATGGGATGGAAGAATAAAAAATGATTCATAAGGAGGTAAATTGCTGAGCAAACTGGGTCAAAGCCGCTTCAGTTTTTAAACCGTGGACAAACACGATGATCGCATCAGCACACAGTCCTGCAGCGAGGCTTCAGCAGGAGGAGCTGCTGCTGTAAAGCTTCCAGCTTTAATGCTCGTCCATTTAGAGGAGAACCCCTCCGGAGTCATTTACAGTAAAGATATGACACTAACGATGACGGCCTCTCAGCGCAGTTAGAAGCAGCTTTCAGCCCGAGGTGACAGCGTCTCAATGAGGAGGGAAAAAACACATCACAATCAATGAGCGGAGGGGACGGGCCTTTAACGCTGCCTCCTGGTTTAACTGGCTGTTTACTTACAAAACACACACGTCATTTCGTCATTCAGCTCCACTACTGGTCAAAAGGTTTATTCCTTATGGAGCAGAAGTCCAGGGAATAAACGTAAATGGTCAAAGGTCAGGTGGATTTCTATTGTAGAAAGAAACGTCACGACTTCAGCTCCTGGATGAGTCACAAATCTAGATCAGTGGTTCCCAACCTGTGGGCCGAGAAGGTATTACAGGTGGGCCGATAAATATCATTTACAAAACAAGTTAAAAAAGTTTAGGTGAGAAGAAGATATATATATATATATATATTATACTGTATGTAAATGATGTTTTTAAATGTTTTACGGATTATTTGGCCTCTGTGTTGTTACGGATGTGGGCCGTGAGTTGGAAGAGGTCGGGAACAACTGGTTCTAGATTCAATTTAATTCAACTAAAAAGATTTCATGATTCCTTGTTTTTTTTAAATCTCCAGCTGCTGATTTCTTCTAACCTCTAAATTAATTTTAAAAACTGAGTCGTTCTAAAACCTCTGACCGATAGTGAACAGCTGGTTCTTCCTCCAGTTACTGAAACCTTCTCTTCACTGTGTGCACCAGTGAAACCAGCTGTGTGGCAGGACGTGGCTGCAGCACCTCCACACTTCCTCCTCTCCTGCTCCATCAGCCAGCAGGGAGGAGCCATATGAAGCTGTCTGCGTTTATCTGCCGTGTTTACCCAGTTATCTGCTCTGCTCTCAAAGGGCGGCGGCGCTCGCAGACCGCCTCAGATCTACCTGCGCTCCCGTGAGTGTGAAACAGCAGCTTGTGTGCAAAGCGAGCTCCAAACCCCCACCCCCCCCACCCCCCCGTGGAAATCCCTTTAAATGGAGCTCACGTGCATTTCCTTGAAAGTTTTCTCCACCGCGCCGAGCCGTGTGATAGGACTCTGCGCAAGAACCCGAGCACTTGCCGGTTCAGCGATAACAGAATTAAACGATAAAGGAATTAGTTCTGGAAGAAGAGGAGAGATGAAGATACAGAGCGGGCTGGGAGGAGCTCGGGGAAGGCGCAGCTTTGAGAAAAGCTGGAGGTAGCAGCAAGTGTGAAATCTTAATCTCATCTCTTTGCCTCCATATATACAGTACAGCACTGCACTCACTCTCTGCAC
>NW_019525488.1:711374-715031 GCF_002814215.2 Seriola lalandi dorsalis | reverse complement strand
ACCCCCATCCTCAGCTAATAAGCTTCCTCATATCAGCAGATTATATAAAACCACCGCAGGGTTTGCTTTCTCTCTGTCCTGCCAATGCTGCAGCCGCCCTCCTCTCCCTGTGTCCTCTTTCCCAGCACCACCTCATCTTCACACTCCTTCTGTGGATGCAACCCACTGTGACACCCCCCACCCCCGCCTCCTGTGTCTCCTTCAGGTGCAATCTTCTTTCTCTAACACACACACACACGTGTCGGTGTTGAGGGTTTTGATGTGACTCGTGTGTTGGGAGGAATCCTCGCGAACCCGAGACTTACAACTCAAACACCATGTAGAGCATCCCGTCTGAGCTGTAGGTCTCCAGCAGCTCCACGATGTGGGGGTGTTTCAGCATGTGACAGATGCTGGCCTCCCTCTTCAGATCTGAAAACACACACACACACACACACACACAGACACACACACACACACACACACACACAGAGATTAACATACATAGCTGTAAGACATCTATATTATATACAGAACACATGATCTGATTATTCTACAACTGAGAACAGAGAGGATCATAAGTGAATCATGTGTGTAGGAGAAATATATATTATATATATGTAAGACAATTACTTTTAGTCATTTTATTCCTTTAAAGTCCAGTTTCTACTGCCCCCCAGGCCTCGTCACTGATAACCCCACTGTTGGTCTGTTGTGTGCTGCAGAGGTCGGCAACAACCACAGAATGGGGTTTTGATCTGACACCATGTGACACCAGGACCAGGGTCACAGATGTCAATACTGTTAGTTATTAAAAGCAGTTCATGTTGAGGAGAGCAACGTGTGATCATTTCTAAAGTGCTTGATTAATAAACTAATTGTAAAAGCGTTAAATGATTTGCCAAACATCTCTGCACACCTTATTAAAGCTCCTGCAGTGTAAAGGTCTGTGTCCATGTGTAGTGTGATTATAGATCAGCTCTAGCTTCTATATTAATACTGTGAAAGTATCAAAGCCTCAGTCCACAGAGAAATGCACACAGCCTGTATTCAGAAACTGAGCCTTAAAACCAGCCGTCAGGACTTCTGGAACTTTGTGATGTCACAACAAAGCAGTCACCAAGCCCCGCCCACCTGGACCCACCATCCAAACCTTGCAGGATTTGGTTTCTCTGAGTGTTTCTACCTGAAATCTGCTGTATTTTTATTGGATCACTCAGAAAACAGTGAGCCAATCAGAGGAGAGGCTCAGAGCCTCCTCTCTTCTGATTGGCTCACTGACCTGTTGTTACTAGAGCTCCAGAGAGAAGCCTGAGAGAGGAGATGTAAAACTACACTGAGATGTTTTTGGTTCTTAAAACCACAAATATATCTTCTTATGGATCAACACTTCAAATAAAACACAGCGACCTTTAAGACGTCAACAAAACAAACACTTTATCAGATTACTACAGAGGTTTTATAGAACTGATCAGAACTGAGAGGAAGGACTTCAAACTGGCCCTGTCATAGTGTTTCCTGGTATTAAACTGATACTGTGCATTAGAAAGGACGATTGTGAGGATAAATTAATTAAATTGATCTTTGAAGTCGATGCAGGATGTTGTGGCTTTTACATGAACTCGAGCTTCAGAGTGAAGCTGCCTGAACGGGGCCTTTAGTATCTGTGGTATTGATACATCATGCATTGATCTTCTCACCCGCTGATGTGCAACTGTGAGCTTCACCAGGAGGCTCTGTGACATGTGTGCAGCCGCCGCAACCAATCAGCAGCAGAATCAGCAAAAACAAAGAACCAGCTAATTCAACCAACCAGCAGCTACCAAAAATATAAAGGGATCTCTTTCTCCTCAGTCAGATTCTACCTTTTTCCTGCTCTGACCCTCGTCATCATGTCATAACTGTGGCAAACACCTCCTCTATTATGCAGCGCTTCACTCCGGCACCGCTGACAACATGCTCCACGTTAAAATGAACCTCTACACCACGAGTAAGTGTCTTAGCAGCTGAACCCTGCATCTCTGCAGCTCTGCAGACCTTGGTGCTGCTCAGCTCTCACTGTTCACACACAGGAGAATGAAGAAATGAAGAAATGCACAGCGCAGCATGAGGCCCGCACGCTCATGAAGACATGATGACTCATCTGCAGGAGTGTCTCACATGCAAATCGTCATCAGGTCTCCGCTCCCCTTCGCTACGATCGCTGTTTGTTTGCATCCATCCCATTATTTCAGATCCTCTTACTGCTGCCTGACAATAAGGCATCTACCACTTTAATTGGTTCCTAATGAAGAGGAGGGTTAATGGAGGGGGTTAGTGAAGCTGAAAGGAACAATGCGGGCAGGCTGTTCAGAGGAATCACTGAGGAGAGGAGACAGACACACCACCACACAAAGCCTCTCCTCTCATGAGACAACCAGCAGCAAGAGACTGGATGTTTCATTTAGTGGAAGCAGCAACTAGATTTCACCTGATGATGTGAGGAAGGGAGAAGGAAAGATATAAAATACATGTGGTGCATCTTCACAACTGCAGCCTTTAAATGAAAACATCTCCCAACATTCAGAGTGCACATAAACATTTAGCTCCTTGTCTCCGTGTCCTCCTTCATTATCATTCATATTTCCACCAGCTATGTCTGCTGTTAATTAAAGACTTTAAATTCAATCCTCTCTCCCTCCCCAATGTCCACTCCTCCTCCTCCTCTCTTTCTTTTTTTAGCCTTGTTATTCTGAACAGCTAAAAGAACATTTAACATGGACCCCAGTTTCTTGCAGGTTGGTGACGCTCACATGTCCGACGTGTCTTTATTCACACAGCTTTTCCAGACTGTGCAGAAGTGACAGCTGCAGTCGGACGTGCAGGATTTCTGCAGGATTCAAGACTTTTTATGAACATTTTTAATTCAATTTGCCTTTTTCACAATCTTAGCAGGCAAATTATGAAATAAATCATTTTTTTTAAAGGAAATTCTTAAATGTGAGACTTTCCTTCGTCACATGACAGTAAAAGATAAGCTTGTTAGACTGTTAGACGTCACCTTGGCCTGTGAAACACACTGAGCATTATTCACCACTTTTTGACATTTTATAGACAAACGTTAATCGATAAAATAATTGCTCCACGCTGCAGCCTTAGTATGAAAGTCTGATGGAAAACCAGCAGGGACTTAATGGCTCAGAAATATTCATTATTAAAGAGTTTTTAAGGAGCTTTCTGGCAGTACATAACAATAATAATAATAATTCCAGATGATATAAAAATGATTCATTACTTTAATATCATTGAAGTTTTTCTGGTTATGAGACGATCTTCCAGCTCCAGTAGAAGCAGCAGTGACTGTTTGACTGTCAACAGCCTCCAGCAGCACAACCCACTGTCACAACAACGTCCCTTTTAATTAAACAGATGTGACTGCAAACAGCAGGTACGAGGAAATGCTCAGTATATAAGTCAGTCAGTTACATTTAAGACCTTTTAAAGATCCATATTTATGTAGAATATATAATATATCAAGTGTTGATCCATGAGAAGATATATTTGAGGTTTTAAGAACCAAAAACCGTCTCAGTGTAGTTTTACATCTCCTCTCTCAGGCTTCTCTCTGCAGCTCTAGTAACAACAGGTCTGTGAGCCAATCAGAAGAGAGGAGGCTCTGAGCCTCTCTTCTGATTGGCT
>NW_019525488.1:702428-711337 GCF_002814215.2 Seriola lalandi dorsalis | reverse complement strand
GACATCACAAAGTTCCAGAAGTCCTGACGGCTGGTTTTAAGGCTCAGTTTCTGAATACAGGCTGTGTGCATTTCTCTGTGGACTGAGGCTTTGATACTTTCACAGTATTAATATAGAAGCTAGAGCTGATCTATAATCACACTACACATGGACATCTCACAGTGTGGGACCTTAAATGATTAAATTAATGATGTTAGCAGTAATTGTTCTACATTGGTGGGAAGTAGTGACAAGAAGTGTAAAAATGAAAATCTGCAGGGATTTGTCTTATTTTATGACTTGTTTATGAAATATATATTACAGAGTTTTCTCTGAGGTATTAAAAAGGTCTTAGTCTTAAATTGAATTAGGTGAACTCTGCAGAAACCCTGAATTTAATATCAGATGAAAAACACAACTGCATCCATCAAACACCTCTGTTGTGCTGTTGTTATATAATTCATATTGTTTTGGAATGAAGAGCAAGAAGATGATTTTCCATTCCAAGGCTGCAGCTCATGATTATTATTAATGATTGATCTGTTGATTATTCTGCTCTCAGAAGCTCAAGGTGATGTTTCCTTTTTGTCCGACCAACAGTCCGAACCTCAAAGATACAGAAAACATTCACCTTTGGAACCTGATCTGAAGCTGCAATCAGTGATTTTTGTTTCTATATTACAACACATTGACTGATTGATTGATTGATTGATTGATTGATTGGTAAAGTGACAGAAAATCAATCGACTAATTGATTCAGCTCTGCTCCACTAGCTCACATAGTGTACAGAACACAGCTACTGATGCAGTTAATAAACAGTGGATCTGCCTTCAGTATAAACATCTGTATGTATCCTATCACATCTGCATCCTTCCTTTCTCCAGCCTGTGATCCCTCCTTCCTCCTCCTCCTTCCTCCTCCTTCCTCCTCCTCATGTTGAAGGCTGAAGCCAAACACAGAAATATACATCACAGAACCTTTTTGCTTCAGCACAATCTCATTTGCTGAGATTGCATCACTGAGTGCACTTAACTTTATTATCTTAACTTTTAATATCCGCCTCTCTCACAGAAACACCAGGCTGAGCTAAAATATACATCCTCACTGACTGTGCAGTGTATGGAGGCTTAATATTCCTGATTCACACCGAGGTATTCCCCTGACTGCTGCTGCTGCTGGAGGTGATTTATGGACAAGAACACCGAACAGGAAAAAGATGAGACTAACTACATGTTTCTGCACAGACAAACACACACACACACACACACACACACACACACACTCGTGAGCTATAATAAAGAGTTACTGTAATGCTCTGCTATGTATGCAGTGACATTTAATTAAAGCTTTGAGTCGAAGCCATGAGCCACTTGTGGTGCTGCGAGCCTGGGCGCTAACATTAAGCTAATCCTCGGAGGACAAGCACAGGGTGTGGGCTAGCTCTAAACATGATGTTAATGCTGCTAAAGCTGGGATAAGTGGCTACCTTGAGGGCATCGCAGCCCGCCACGTTTAATGTCATCTGGTGAGCTCGCCGCCGCTCGTGTCCGTCACCGCTAACTGCTGGTGGAGAATACCAAAGATGCTCCATCCAATGAGAATCAAATCACCTCAGCAATATTACTGAGCTGAGTATAAATGGCTGCAGGGTGTGTGTGTGTGTGTGTGTGTGTGTGTGTGTGTGTGTGTGTGTGGAGTCAAAGTTAACAGATTGATACTGATCTTGTGGCCAAAGTGTAAGCAACAGGGAGCTAACCGTATGCGCAACAACACAAATGAGTTACAGCTCATAAAGGGGTGGGGCCAGAAAAATAGACTCAAATTTAAGGAACAGCAACAATAAAAACTCTTGATTTAACTTAATTTCCTTCATGTTTTTCCACCACATCAGATTTTATCAACAATTAGCTTAATTTATAATTAACCTAGCGTTGCTGCTCTATTAATCTTGGCGGCAGACATCATGAACTAATAAATACACAATGTAAAAACCAAACTTAGAGCTGCTCGCTGGAGACCGGACCTTCATCTGTCTCTTTACTTTCATTTCAGACACTGAGATCGTCTCTGAAATACGTTGATTTCAGTTCATTTCTGACCAACAGGCAGAACGCCATCATGTCCATGTCATCATGTCAGACATGGTGTTTCGTTAGAGTTCAGCAACTACAATTTTTATTTTAACAAAAAACATTTAAACACTTAAATGCATTTATTGTGAAATGTATGGAGGAAGTTTTGCGTTAGCACCAACTGTAGCTTTTAGCATTAGCATTAGCTTAGTGCAGCACATGAATAGAGCGGTGGTGCTGAAAGCTGAGGCTGCTGTAACCAATCATGTAACTTCATCTCCACCACTTCGTTAGAGTGTCATCACTAGCAAGCTAGCAAGTAGCTTTCACTTTAGCAAACCAGTGACTAATTTCAACCCCTCCCTTTTTCTGGCGTCATACCGATATCGATCATCTATGAGTGAGATCAATACCGATCATGTTTGTCATGGTTGCAGATGGCGTACGTTCTATCACTTTGTAAAAGCTCCACATGACCGACATGTTGTCGTGTTTTGGCGTCCTGTCGGTGGGAGGCGGGGCTTCACTACGCACACAGCTTTTCTCAGCCCGGACACCAGTGTTAACCACCGCTGATCAATTTTTGCCCCCCCGCCCACCCGGAGAAGCAACAGAAAAGACACTGTGGTAGGCATCAATGCAGAGTGCAAGGTCACATGACATGACTGCACTCAGCAATTCAGAAAAAAGAGTGCATGGTGTATTTTTATAGAAACAATGATGTACAGTAAATCAACAGCTGGGCGAGAAAGACATCCATCTGTGTCCATGGTAACGGCAGAGGCCTTCATACACTGAGAACAGAGTATGAAGGATTCTGCAGACACTGTTACAACACGGCTGCTAGCGTCTGCATGTAGAGAGACTAGACATTTTAGACAGAAGTCAGAGAAGGAGAAAAAAGAACAGAGAGAGAGAGAGAGAGACAGAGAGAGAGAGACAGAGAGAGAGCAGAGAGAGAGAGACAGAGAGAGAGAGAGAGAGAGAGACAGAGAGGAGGTGAAAAACAGATGTGATCTCCACAGTGATCCCTGTTCCTCCTGCTGGGAGTCAAAGCTTGCAGAGGGAGGAGGCCTCGCTATCACAGCTACACCACACTGAGCTGTAGGTGTGTGTGTGCGTGTGTGTGTGAGACCTGATGCTGGTTTTACAGACAGTTAGGACAAGATGTCACAACAGTCTAATAGAAACACAGAGCTGCAACGAGAGAGGAAGACGACGGAGGGGAGAAGAGACAGACGAGGAAATAAAGAGCAGAGGGATGAAGAGAAAGACAAAGAGAGAGAGAGAGAGAGAGAGAGAGAGAGAGAGAGAGAGAGAGAGAGAGAGGAATCAGGGAGTGGAGAACAGAGGAGGCGGAGGAAAGTGAGTAGGCGATGGCACATGATGAATTTTGCTCATTCTCTAGCCAACGTTTCTCCCTCATCTCCTCAGAGGGCTGACCTATTCGTCAGACAGACCTCCGGACAGGCTGCAGAGAAACAAGCTGGTGTGTGTGTGTGTGTGTGTGCGTGTGTGTGTGTGTGTGTGTGTGTGTGTGTGTGTGTGTGTGTGAGTCCATTGCCAAGACATGAACCATTTGACCCACTTCCCTGGGTCTGAGCTGTGTGCTGGGCGTTTGTGTGCGTGTCTGCTTGATTACTGTGGTGCTGTGTTACAGCTGCCCGCTCAAGTGAAACTGCTCTGCTACTTTCTACAGGCTTCACAGAAGGAAAAAAAAAAGAAAAAAAAGAAAGGGAAAAAGAAAGAAATAAAGGGAGGGGGGGTAAAAACAAATCAACAATGAGAGCAGCCAGCTGGTGTCTGCAGGGAGCGCACAGTTTGATGGATTCCTGAGCGCTGCAGAGGGGGGACTGTGATTAGATATAAATGACTGGGGAGTGTGCTGACCATGCAGCACACACACACACACACACACACACACACACACACACACACACACACACACACACACACACACACACACACACACAGTCAAACAGAAACTAGTGCACACGTGTGATCATTAATGGTGGCAGTGAAGAGAGATGGCGTTAGAAAAGCTACAACGAAAAACTTTAATTTCAGAGATTTCTGTGATCCGTCAGATTTTCCGTGACTCAGAACAGAACCGGGCGTCCAGTCACTAACCAGTCATCACACAGAAACCAGTATGATGACTGGTCAGCACTGAGGTGATCACACTGGGTCAAAGCTGGAATAAAGTGGTGAAGGAGTGTCCCTCCTCACTTATAACAACGTAGCTAACCATGCTTACTGCTCCTAAAAGATGCTAACTATGCTACCTGTTCTGAAAAGATGCTATCTATGCTAACGGTTCTGATCCGTCCGCTAGTCTCTGGTTCTGGTCTCAGACTCCTCCTCTGAGTCTGGGTCTGTCTGAGTCTCTCTGATGTTTCCTGCTCTCACCATCTTGATGCTCTCTGCTCTCTCACCTGTCCACCTGGAACCAGCAGGTGGTGGGCGGGGCTAAAGGCCTGATCCATATTTGCCGGATCCTGCTGACAAACAAACAGGTAAAAAAAAAAAAAAACCTCCTTGATGGAGCTAATTCACAGAAACCCCTCCAAACTAATATCTCGTAGCAGCAGCTACAGCTGGTAACATTAGAGGGATTATTAGACCCAGTGGAATTAAACATGTCCTCACCGAGTCAGACAGAACCGACTGACTCAGCTCCTTTTTTTTTTTTAAAACCCTCAAAATATCAGAATCTGCATCCGCCTTAAAATCCCTCCATCTCCAACTCATGCTGCTACAGTGAAGAGCCTCCCTGCAGACTGTATTATAATAACAAGTCTTGTCACTGATCTGTATTAATGTCTGTACGATCACACCACCAGATCTGATCAACGGTCCCAGCAGTAGTAAAACTCTACATTATTATTATTATTATTATTATTATTATTATTTATATTTGCAGAAACAGAAGAGAAAAACTAACTAAGCTAAATCATGTGTCATGTACTGAGACGCCAAACAAGAGACAGCGGAGAGAGGAGGAGGCGCTGAACCTTTAAACCAAGTTCAGCTTTGAAAGAACAGAAAGAGATTCGTCCATTTCCTGAGTGTGTTTACATTTCACTGTGACCGTGTCTCAGGACGTGAAGACTCCAGCGTGGACAGGAGACGTGTTCAAATCTCTGCATCGTTTCCAGGTTTTATCTTCTGTGGACAGAAGCTGAGCATCAAAGGAGGAAAATCTACCCGCAGTGGAAACCAAACAACCCACACGTCTCTCTCTCTCTCTCTCTCTCTCTCTCTCTCTCTCTCTTTGTTCTTTCTTAAACCTCCTCGTCCCCCTCGTGTTTCCTCGGGCTCTGACGGCGAGGATCAGGTTCACTGCTGCTGCAGGCGTGAGCGTGCACGTGTATTCGTACGTCTGTTTGGTGAGTTAGTGTCTCTGACTTCACCTCTGCATTAAACACGATCACAGAATCAAAACAAGCTTCATGTCTGCTCTGTAGGATCTGAAGGAAACGCCCTGACACGCTTCACCTGCTGGATGACCCTCGAGTGACAGAGCACAGGTAAAGCTCCTCTAATTATCTCCGGCTCTCAGCTGATCATCGAAGGTTCTCCACCTTTTTTATTTTTATTTTTTAATTTTATTGTCAGCACATTCTCAACACACGACGTTACTCAGCTGTTCCTGCAGTCTGTAAATGTCACAGCTGATATGAAAATAGAGAATGAGACACTGTGTGTGCAGGTCGCTCTGTTCCTGTATGAAGAGATTAACTTCTTCTACTTTCCTAATGTCAGAACATTTACTACATTTCACATCCATCCATCTTCTGCACTTATTGTGTTCACGATGTTGGACACTGATATATAGCATTAGCATTTGGTAGGAAGCGAGGGCTTGTTTGTTACGGGGCTGTCACTTTAAGAGCTGCAACAATTATTTTTCAGAAAATTAACCTGCAGCTATTTTGATAATCGATCAATCGTTTTCAGAGTTCATCTGATCTCCTGCAGCCGAGGCGTTTAAGTGCTCGAACATGTTCCAGTGTAAGAGCTGTTGGCGGTGCGTTCATGGTCCAGCATCACCAGACAGATGAACACACGGGAGGAGAGATGTGCAGCGCAGCCATTCAGACGACAACATTTAGATGATGTCATCGCTTTAAATCATGTTACACGTTGATAAAGTCACAGTTGGTGTTTAATGCGTTGTTACATAAACTGAACATCAGTGTTTGGTCGAGAACTTCTTCCTATTTCTTCTGTTTCAACAGTCAAAACCTAAATCTTCCTTTGCTGGGGCGAAGAGAATGAAGCATTGTGGGTATATTTCTTTCTAAAAATACCTGCTGGATGTGAGGGCTGTAGTAAACCGGCTGCGTTCTCTATCACAGTCCTGCCCTCCTCTCCATCTATCTCCATCCTGCTCTGTTCATCTAGTAGTCTCAGTCTTATCGCCCCCCCCACCCTCCAAATATCTTTAATTCAATCTCCCCTCCTCTCTTGTTCTCTCCCTCCCTGCCTCCCTCCCTCTCTCCCTCCCTCCGCTGCTGCTTCAGCCACAGTCAGATATCTGATCAGACCTCTGCCTGGCTCCTCTGGATGAAGCCCAGCAGACTGACTCTGGATCAGCGACACGCGGCACCTGTGTAATTAAACTCAGGGAAAATAGAAAGCTGAGCAGATAAGTGCTGCTGGTTTCTGACCTGCTTTTACATTTTTACATCACTTTAATAGTCTGTACATATCATCACGAGTTAATGCTCGACCTCTGACCTCTGTCATGTCTCCTCTGCTGATCATCGTATCATATTATTATCTGCTTATAACTCCAACTGTTATTCTCACTGGAGCTTGTTTTTATTTTATTATTTGTCTGATTGCAACTGCTGATTATTTCCTTCTCTTTGCCTCAGTCGTTACGTCAGTTGTTTGTATCGTCTCTCCTGAGGAGTATTTAGTCTGAGTCATTAACAATACAGTTCCAGTAATATGACGAGTCTGTCCTCTGCAGACACTGTGTTATATTCTATTAAAACTCATTGTGTTGTGTCAGTGTCACCCAGGAAACTCCCGAGTGTGGCGGAGAGCAGCTGGGCGAATGAGAAGTAGAGCGGAAGTGTGGAAGTGAAACAAAACATTAATAAAATAAAATAAAACCTGGTTACACATGAACAAAGAGGAACACCTGACCTCTCCTCTGCACTTCATCTGCTAGTGTTTGACAGAGTGGGATGAGTAAAGTAATTATCTTCAGTCGTATTCGGGAGCAGAGGAAGCAGACGCAGCAGCGAGACACTGAGAGCTTTCTTACCCTCTGTGCTGAGTCCTGGACTGGAGGTGAACTGGGCCACGTCCACGATTTTGACAGCGAACTGCTGCCCCGTCTCTCTGTTGATGCATCTCCGCACCACGCTGAAGGGGCCCCTGAACACAGCACAGAGAGAAACACACATTTAACCACCGGCCTGTTGTACAGAACATGTTCTTACCAAACATCGGGAGGAAACATAAACTCACAGAATAAATATCATAAAGACACTTCAAACCGCTTTAGGCTATGATGTTGTTACATGCCATTGGTTCATGCTGCAGGTCCGTCCTTATACAAATAAATATGAAACATAGACTTTTAGAGTTAACATGTTAAAACCTGTGAGCAAACAGCTGTTTATTGACACATGAGTCCAGTATTCACTGTGCTCTGAGCTCCGGAGGGAAACATCTGCCTCCTCAGCAGCTGTGAGCAGGTGACACGTAGTCAGGTGTTCTCCAGTCGAAGCGACACTGAGCCGGAGCAAAGTGAAACCAAAACAATGAACTTAAAGACACTGAAAGGTTCTGTAGAGCTGGTGATGAGTCACATACACATTATTCATATAAAGGAGCTGATTATAGAAGCTTCCATGTGAGAAAGAAACTGAGGCCACACAAGCTGAAGTCAGGATCCAAATATTAATGAGGATTTCAAATCCTGATACTTGGGCTGGGAGACTAAATCAATTGATTTGATTAATACAATGCCTACGTCATGGCAGTCGAGTTGAGATGTCAAATGATAACTGGCTGCACTTTTACTCTTGCTCAACTTTAATGCACATTCAGACTCAAACTAAATTTGGGCTCTAGTGGCCGAGGGTTTAAGGCGCAGACCGTGAACCTCAAGGTTCCCGGTTTGACTCCGAGCAGAAGACGTTTGTTATCGCTTCCTGTTCTTGTTTCCGGTCATCTCTCCACGATCCTCTTTCAAACTGAGACACACCACGACCGAAAAACACAAGAAGAAGTCGACAAAATCACATAGAATGATCGAAGTGATTCCCAGCAGGTAAGAGGAGGTGAACACAGTCCGTTCTCTCCATGTAACTAACACATCACAGACAACCGCAGAAATCCAGCAGGTGATCATTTTGAATCACGGCTCAGTATACCCTCTCTCTCTCTCTCTCTCTCTCTAACTACAACTTCTCCTCCTCCTACTTGATGCTTCAAAGTCGTGTTAAAATGCCAGCAGCCCAACAGACATAAAGAAACAAGATCACACAGCTGCTTGTTCTCCGCACATGCAGAGAAGGCAGAGCTGCTCTCACGCTGAATCATGCCTCCCGTGGAGGGAGTGTATCATCAGAGTATGAATGGGATACACAGAGGTCCAGCACCCAGGGGCTGCAGGTTAGAGTTAACAAGCAGCAGGTCGGCGCCGCAGAGCGCTGCAGCAGGAGGATCCCTCCTAAATAAAGCTGCACTCTCAACACTGAGGTAATGGGCTTGAACTGACCTGCGCACACCGGGGAATAACACACTGCGCGTCTATACGTGTGTGTGTGTGTGTGTGTGTGAGAAAGTTAAACGTGTTGGGAAGATGAGGTTTAGTGGCACGGAGGGGGAGT
>NW_019525488.1:694159-702408 GCF_002814215.2 Seriola lalandi dorsalis | reverse complement strand
AGGGGGAGTGGGGGAGACGAATGGAGCAGTGGTTGTTGTATAAGAATAGAAACAGAGGCAGCAAACACTTAATCCCATCCACCCACCTCCTCCACCTGCTGGTTCCTGGAAGGAAACGCCCTGACGGACAGGTCAGCACACACTCACTGTGATGTGACAGATTAATGTTCAGAGGAGCTGGAGCTCGTTTAGCCCTCATTAAGTTATTTGTGGAAGTTAATGACGAGCTTTAAGGATCTGGATTATTACGCCAAGAGATGATCAGAGTATTTGTGAACACCAGACAAGTGTACGGCTGCTTCATCAGAAATGTTCTGATGCTTTATATTACATCATATTATATCATATTATATTATATCATATTATATTACATTATATTATATCATTTTCTATCATATTATATCATATATCATATTATATTATATCATATATCATATTATATTACATTATATTATATCATTTTCTATCATATTATATTATATTATATCATATTATATCATATATCATATTATATTATTAATAATATCACATTATTTATGTGAGTTTGACTCTTGAAGACTTTTTCTTATATGTTTATAGATTCTGGTAAATTGATGCATGATAACGACATGTTTTTTTATTTATATTAAAATGTGAATAATTTATGATTTTCAAGTCATTTGTGTTACTGTCTTGATTTTTCTCATAAAATCATTGAATGGCCTTTGTGCCCTGAAACTTGCTTCACATGTAGACTCCACCTTCTCTTGTAATAACAGGCATGTTTTAGCAAACTGAGCCGAGCTGATGGTTTGTGAGGTGGTCTGGGTGGAGTCAGAGTCAGAGTCGAGTCTGAATGATTGTTGTTTTATACCTAGTGCAGGTTTGTTTTTCTACTATTCTGGATCAACTGTTTTAAACATGTTGGCCTAAAAAAACCATCCACATCATGTTTTTAGTTATTTTGCATTTGCCAAATATTTGATCCACAGTTTTATAAGTGTGAGATGTGTTTACAATTTATCCTGTAATTTGCATTTTATATATGTGATCATTTCAAGCGAACAACGTGCTGCTCATTTGATAAATGAAGAACGCTGTTTTTTTTGCCACACACACACACACACACACACACACACACACACACAGGAAAACCCTGGTCATAGTTTTGCTGCATGAGTCTGTGAAGTGAGTGAATAAGAAGGATTATGTCACAGAGAGTAAACAGCTCTTTTACCTCCCTGTGTTTCAGTTGCTTTTCATCTCTCTCAAGCTCTTGCTCCTGTCCTATGGGTGAACTGGGAAACACCGCAGTCAGCTGGGTTCACCAGTGGGGCACCTTTTAACTAACACACACACACACACACACACACACACACAGAGCAAACCAAACCTCCGACAAAGAGGCACAAACACAGACACAACCTGCAGCCTTCTGTGAATTACCCGTCCCACAGCAAATTACACTCGGCACAACCTCGGTGGAGAAGTGAAAGCACCGATTTCACAGCTACACAAAAACACCACCCCTGGCTGCGGCAGACGGCGCAACACCAACCGGCTGGGGTTTGAACACAAGCCGTGCTGCAAGTGTGTGTGTGTGTGTGTGTGTGTGTGTGTGTGTGTGTGTGTGTGTGTGTGTGAGTGTGAGAGTGTGTGTGTGTGAGGCATCTTTGTGCACAAACACAGACTGGTTGAGCAGATGGTGATCAAGCTAAAGCTGCTTAGCGTCAGAAGGGTGAGGTAGGACGGCACCGTGCCCAAACATGGAGAAGACACACACACACACACACACACACACACACACACACACGGTATAAACATATATCAAACTACAGACTGAAATAAACACTATGAGCAGAGTTGCTGAGTAAACTGTCGCTTTCACCAGAGGGATTGTATAGTGTTTGTCTGCAGTGTGTTTGTCTGCAGTGTGTGTGTGTGTGTGTGAGAGAGAGTGAGATAGGGCTACACACACACACACACACTGCAGACAAACACACACACACACACACACACACACACACAAGCAAACACAGGCCACTGGGTCACCAGTTTAATGAGCAGAAACATTCCTCAGTTGCCTCAGTTCACCATCACATGATTTACACACATTTATTTCACAGGCTGCAAATGAACCACGATACTCACTCACACACACACACACTCACACACACACACACTCTCATACACACACACACACACACACTCTCATACACACACACAATGATTGAGATGGTAAATTCCACATGAACCTGTCGAGTCCATCTGTTCCTGTATCGGCTCATCCACTCATCCATTGATAAGTGATTGGCTGATTAGGCCACAAACAAACATGGCTTCCTCTTCCGTCAGCTCACTTATTAAAGGAACTCTTTGTTGGGCTGAGTGAAAGATGCTGATGTAGATTTTAGAGACCGGAGAGGAATGAAAGAGACGAGGATGATAGTTTTCTTCCAGCTCGTTGTGAAGCCCGTTCGGACTGTGAGGATCTTTGGGGAAATCTCCAGCTCCAGCTGAAAAGACAACACCCACTCGCAAACAATGAATTTGTCAATTTCAGGAAGTCGGCGCTCGGAGCCAAATGAAGAGTCTATCAGAGCGCGAGCTCAGACTCCAGCAGGAATACGCTTCAACCTAAACTTTGTTGGAGCGGGAACATCGGGTCAAAGAGGCTCTCATTAGTAATGCAGTCGAGTCCTCCTCTGCTGCCTTATCTGCCTCCATGCTACAGTCCAGTCACTTCACCTCTGTACCCCCCCCCCTCCCTTTGCAGTGCAGCAAATGTCAGGACTTGCTCTAGGCTGCGCTCTGTACAGCAGCAAACAGGAAGCCCTGGAGGAGCGGAGGGAGGACGGAGGAGAGGCGGGAAGAAATACTGAATACGCAGAATACTGGGGAATAAAAGAAGAAAAGGTGCAAACATGAAAGTACAGAGCTGATGAGACCAGGGGAAGCAGGAGGTTGGCAGGTCTGAGCCAAGAGCTAATAAATATCCATAATGACATCGATGGACCTTTAGAGTACAAGGACTTGAATGTTCCCCAGAAATGAATCGATAAGTCGACTGTCAGATCGATCGCTTGACGTTTTTCAAGCACAAATGACAAAAAAAAGCCTCAAATACCAAGATTTTCTGTGTTTAGTTTTTTTTGCTAATTGAATACATCTCGACTGTCTCATGACTGCCCCCTGCTGGAGCGTGTTCTACACCACAGTTCCTCACAGTAACCGAGCGCCTGTGTCTAATAGAAAAAGGGTGGATTTCTAAATACCATGATATACTTTTATACTGTGATAGAGCGTAGTGTGTGTGTGTGTGTGTGTGTGTGTGTGTGTGTGTGTGTGTAGCATGTGTTGAGCAAAGAGCTACTCTGCAGCAGATGAGAGGCTTATTCACAGCAGCCTGGGCAAGCATTAACAAAAAGGTTTAAGAGGCACAATCTCCCGCACACATCAGCCTCGCAATACTGCCGAGTAGGAAAGATTAACTTTAGAAATCTGTCGGGAGAGAGGAGGAGGTGAAGGGAGGCAGACGGAGGGAAAGCGTGATGGGGGGGGGGGCTGCTTTGAACCGCAGACGGCTCAAGTGGCGGAAACTGGGCGTCTTGGAAGAAATCAACTGTACGTGGAGGAGGCATTCTGGCTTTGAATGGGCCTCAGCTGCACACAGCGTCAGCCATTATGGCTCTGAATAGCAGTCAGCTGCACACGGCTGTTCTGATGATTCCTGCACTTTAGCCACCCTCACTGAAATAACAGGAAGAGGGTGAGAGAGAAGGGGGGGGGGGGGGGGGGGGGGGGCAGAAGAGAGACATGGACAGGAAGAGAGAGACAGTCACAGTAGAGACGCCGGGTGAAGCCTCCTCTTTTCTTTCCTAACCCAGATTTGACTCTGGCTCTTTGCAGTTCATCCACGCTGAGGGGAAGATGACCCCCCCCCCCCCCCCCCCCCCCCCCCAAAAGGACCAACTTCGTTCTCTAATCACTTCTCCGGTGAACTGAAGTGAATTAGGGAGTCAGGGTTGGACAAGGTTACCCAGTAATGTGTTGATCCCGTTATATCAAGATGTTGACTTAAATCTGAATCATGATGTATCATCTTATTATTGTCCAGTAATTACACGAAATGGGTTTTTCAAGGTCGCAACACGCTGCTCACCTCCTCTAATTTCTTGTCCGTGCCGAGCATCTATCAAAAAAAAAGTTCCGGTCATCGCTGCGGTCTCTCCAAACGCAGTGACGGGACGAGGGATCACAGCCTGCAAATAAAGATGGACGTCACCCACAGGAGAGAGCTGCTCCGCCGCCGCCATGTTGGCAGTGCCCTGACTCCGCCCCCTAACTCCCAGCTAATCAAAAAATGGGCAAAGAGGTGGAGCTGAGACTTCGTTGCATGTCGGTTTGTGGCGGACACGCTCACCTCATCTGTCACTCAAATAGGCCACACCCTCAATTATTCGTAACGTTAAGCTTTAACTAGAATCGCCGTCTTGTGGTTGTTTACTCCACCAACCAGTCAAGTTACAGCAAATATGGTAACAGTCTCTCCTTCCCCAGTGATAGCATTGAATAATGTCACGGTCAAGTTGACCTTTGACCTTTTGGATATAAAACAGCATCACGTCATTTAATCCTCATAGATATTTGAGTAAAACTTGCTTTTATGGCTGTTTTGTGAGGTCAGCGTGACCTTGAACTTTGTGCTGAATTTGAAGAAGTTCCGTCGAGGCCTCACCGAGATATCATGTTCACGGGAATGGGACGGACAACCTGGAAACTATATGTCTCCAGCTGTGACTGTCACATGAGCAGGAATAATAAGAAACAGGTGAGTTATATAAACAGGTGTCATGAAGGAGGAAATTAGCTGTAGAGACCAAAACAGTTTCTGTACCAGGCTGTAAACATGTTTATTTCTGCTGTAAAGTTGGACATTTTAACATGGGAGTCTATGGGGACTGACTCACTGTTGGAGCCAGACTCTAGTGGCCGTTAGAGGAACTGCAGCTCTGGAGGTTCTCTCCACTACACATACTGTACAGTTACAGTGAGGATTACTGGGTTAAAACATTTAATACCCATCATTACACATGGAGGATGGAAGTCTTTAAATATCTCCAGAAACACGAGTTAATCAGATGAAGTGTGGACGCCATTACTGATGTTTTATATAACCTGTATTTTATATTTAATGTAAAAGAAAAGCTGACCATCGTTGAGTTTTAACCAGGACGGTCACGAACGCGCTCTGCTGCTGGGCTCTATAATTAATTCACTGTGATGTGGCCGCTGCTGCAGTAATTGCTGTCGGCTTCGGTCCCGATAACAAGACGACTTTTGTTCCCTTTCTGATCATCTCTGCTCCTTCACTCATCCCTTCTTTATTTCTCTCACTGCTGCTCCTGGACGAGAGAAGAGAGTTGAAGCGAATAAAGAGCGTCATCTCCGGTGTCAAAAGTAAATAAGTGCGACCTTTAGTCTCACAGTTCACGGCAGCTAGCGCTTAATAACCACACAGTTCCTGACCTTTACCCTCTGGCACTGCAGCTGACCTCGCAGGTAGGAGGTGTTGCCGTAACCTGGGACCTTAATCTGTTGGTCCTATAAATGACCCTGTGAGAGGAGGTGGGAAAAGTCTTGAGAGAGAGGAGGAGAGGAGCGTTTGCTGCATTCCACGTCAGGGTAACCAAAGGGGAATTTACGGCAACATCAAAAAGATAGGGTGCCCTATATTGCACGCCATCTATCTGCATCTTTGTGTGTGTGTTGCTGCGGTAAAGGGTGATTTGCAGGCTGCACTCCCTCCCAACTTCACAGTGCATCAATCATGCCGCGTCTCATTCCGTAAATGTCAACGGCTTTACGAGACGTGAGGGTCCGGAGCATCATTCACGCTCAGACTGCGGCTGATGGGCCGACCCGCGGCGAGCGGCGGCGGCGGCTCTACCTCCGCCTCACGTACACATGTGTGTCAGTCAGTCAGTCAGTCTGATCGCTGGAAACAACAAGAGAGGAAGTAGCGCTGAGCTGTGTCAGCAGCTCCTCATGGAGATGACAGTCACGTTCTCTTGGTTATTAGATTAGACTGACACCTCTGGCGTTTCTGTTGTTCCTGCAGCCAAGTGATCTGCTCAGCTGTCCAAGCGTCAACATAAACAACTAAATCATCTTCAGCTCATGCAAAGATAAAAACGGGAAACAGAAAAAAGAGAAATACTGTAGAAATAGTCGCACACAGTCAGACTGATACGAGGCGAAAGAACAGGAAGTGAAATGCTCAGGAAAACAGACGATTAGTCTGCTTTTACACTGTTGACTGAGTTCACCTCCCAAATGCAGGGAACTATGTCATCACATCACATGCAGTTACAGAACACACACACACACACACACACACACACACACACGGCCTCTGGTTTAGCAGCATCGTGCTGAGCAGGCGACGTTGACATCGGTGGCGATCAGAGCCGATATATACACAACACTACTGCAGAGCCGTTTGACCTGGGAGTGGATGACTTCTTACTGGCAGGAGGCAGTGACACGTCAGCTTAGCGGTGGGTGATCTGGCTAAAAGATCACATGACAATCTTTTTGGGTAGAATCGATCTGAATCACTACCTGCTTCCTGTTTCCACTCTGGTTTTATTCTGAAAGTCTTGACCAGACGTTGTGATTCTTCTTCTTCTTTCCGCTGCTTTGATGCTTCTTACTTCGTAGTTCATTAGCTGCTATATCTAATTGTTTTGATTTGAAAGTTAATTTGTTGCTCCGCCTCTTGCTGCTTCCTGTCTCCCTCCCTGCAGCAGGTCCCGCTGGTGGACTGTAACGCCGCCATCTTGGAGGGCTGCTGTCTGCAGCTACAGTTAGCGGGGCTAGCCGTTTAATCACTAGAAATGGTGTGGTTAGCAAAGACAGAACTTCTAACATCAGATCGTCACCTCTACATCAGCCTGAGGCAAACACTGAAGTCAATCAACTCTAAATGAATGTCATCAACATGTTTACACCTCCTGTGGAGGAAGACAAACAGATGCCGTGTCTGAAGTCCTTATTTTCTTCATTCTCCGTTATATTTACTCTCCAACATTTTATACAAGTAACTTCCTGGTTTATATAGTTTACGTTTACACTACGACACAGTCCAGTCTAAATATCGTGATAGATTATCGGTCCAGGCGTAGTTTACAGAGTTTCGTTTCTCTTAATGAGACAGAAATCCACTTCAGAGAATCACTGTGGAACAAACTGGGAGTCACTAAGAAACTTGACACTGAAACTTGTGATGGATTCAGGAACAGCTGGTGCAGCTCAGTCCTGAGGAGCAGCAGCCGTCAAGATCCTGCTCCTGCCCCGGACCAGAGATTGATTAACTGACCGACGGATCTCTGGGAAAGCGAGAGTGGTCAGCTCTGACGCAGGGGGAATTGTTAAGAACACGTCTCTGACTGACTGAACTGTCTGCGTCTCTTTCTCCGTCTCTCTCTCTCGGACATGTAGAAACCCACACATTGATTCAGCTGCTGACAGTGAAGCTTCACTCGGCTGCCGTCGTGTCTCTTGAACCTCAGATGAAATAAAGTGACAAAAAAACACAGACACACACACACACACACAGGCTCTGACTGTGTGCAGTGTAAATTCATGAGTCCGCAGTTTATGAAATAAACAAAGGAGGACAACAAAAAAAAAAATGGCGCTACCTGCCCCCGAGCGAACAAGATACAAAGACAGAGACGGTGGAGAAAGAGGCAGAGAGATGCCCTGAGGGTGGACACCACAATAGACCTTGTGTTTAATGCAGGAATGTCGAGAATGATAATGATTCATGAGAAGTCATTAGGCCGTCCTGAATACCTTCCCTCCCTTACACAGTTTATACAGTGTGTGACTGTGTTTGTGTGTCTGTCCAGTTCGTCCCAAACCAGCTCCATGTGAATTTAAAGGTCCCATATTTTACACATGATCAATAACTCAATTAGCTGATTGAAATCAAATTAATAGCAACACTTAATTGTTATTTTTAAGTGAAGTGTGAAAACTTTCAAACAGGTTTGAAATTATGACTCAATTAAAGCTCCATATTTTTTTCTTCTTCTGTGTTTTATTTGAAGTGTTGATCCATTAGAAGATATAAAAACCATCTCAGTGTAGTTTTACATCTCCTCTCTCAGGCTTCTCTCTGCAGCTCTAGTAACAACAGGTCAGTGAGCCAATCAGAAGAGAGGAGGCTCTGAGCCTCTCTTCTGATTGGCTGACTGTTTTCT
>NW_019525488.1:690743-694080 GCF_002814215.2 Seriola lalandi dorsalis | reverse complement strand
GGTGACTGCTTTGTTGTGACATCACAAAGTTCCAGAAGTCCTGACGGCTGGTTTTAAGGCTCAGTTTCTGAATACAGGCTGTGTGCATTTCTCTGTGGACTGAGGCTTTGATACTTTCACAGTATTAATATAGAAGCTAGAGCTGATCTATAATCACACTACACATGGACACAGACCTTTACACTGGAGGAGCTTTAATCTAGAGACTAATTGATTAAATTGATCAAATTTGAGCCTCTCTTACACGTCACATCTCCGTGTGTTCACAGATTTGACTCTGGTGGCTTGAAGCTGAATGTGAAGCAGCTGAGTGAGACGAACATAACAGCACAACATGAGTGTGATCTGACACACACACACACACACACACACACACACACACACACACACACACACAACTTTCAGGGTCTCTGTGCGAGGATGTGAGAGCAGCTATCGATATCTAAATAAGTGCAGTCCTTTAGAGACGCGCGTGCGTGCGTGTGTGTGTGTGTGTGTGTGTGTGTGCGTCTGCAACAAATTCAATTAAATGTCTGATATTTCCCAGCATCTGCCCTGAGGCTTCACTGTACAGACGCAAGAAGAGCAGAAAAGAGGAAACCAGGAGAGAGAGAGAAAAGGAGGAAGAGGAGGAAGAAGAGAGAGAGAGTAAAACAGTTGTCAGAGGAAGGTAAAGCCAAGGCAAGTGACTGTGTGTGTGATAATCCAAAGGTTTTCATCAGCAACATCGGGCAAGGAAAGAAAAATCAAGAAACTGCCTTGACACATCCACTCCTTTACTTCTACATCTTCTCCCATTCTTTCATCCTTTCATCATCCTTTTTTTTTCTCCCCCATTTTCTCATCACTGGTCCACTCTGTCTCCTCCTGTCTCTGCATCCATGCCGTCATCCCTCCTCCCTCTCTCCCTCCCTCCCTCTCTGGCAGAGTGGTTATGTAAGGAGGCAGAGCTCGGCAGCTTATTTACGCTCCCATGGGGATTAAGGCAGAAGCCTGGACATGCCAGCACCTGCAATGCTCATTGGCAGTCCGCAAACACACACACACACACACACACACACACACACACGCACACACACGCACACACACGCACACTCTGAGGGCACTGCAGCAGAGATGACAGCATAAAGAAACCCTCACAGAGCAGCCAGTCAGGGTGTAAGATGTAGTCTGATGTAGTGGTGCGGTGGCAGCAGCAGTCGTAGGCCACCGGGCTGAGACAGATAAAATGTGTTGGAGATTAGAGGCCGAGCCACATTCTTCAGTCCGGGCTTCATGATCAAAGGCCGCTTTAATATTTCAGATGGTTTCTGGTGCGCTGGTGAACAGTGAAAAACCGTCGGGAGGATGTGGACTTCGCTGTGGCGAGCAACTGTTCACAGCAGCGAAGTTATGAATTTTAACGGGAGCTGGTCACACTCCACATGTTGTGACGCTCTGGGTGCTTTTATCCATCTTGTGTCGTGGCGAAGACGAGCGTGAATATGACTTTAAATCAATATCATGATTATCTCAAACTTTAACCTCGATTACCATTAATGATCAATTACGTCTTAAAGCACCACACAGGAGAGATTTCCAAAAACCAGATCACCAACAGATTCAATTCAGCTACATTCACAGGACGTACCTCAGCAGGACCTCAGATAAAGATTTAGTATGTATACATTTATATGGAGCTAATTTCCTCCTTCATGGCACCTGTTTATATAACTCACCTGTTTACATTTCATTAAGGCTTAGAGTTATGGGGGTATTGAGGGTGTGGCCTCTTTCAAGAGGTCAACGGTGGAGCAGCTCACTCTGAACTTCAGAAAACCTGTGGGTCTACGGTGCAAACGTAGCAAAAGTGATGCGTTTTCAAAATAAAACGTGTCAGTGTGGACGCAGCCTCGGGCTCGTCCTCATCGCCAGCTTCACTTTGAGTGAACATGGACCAGCGTTAGCTGAGCCACAGGACTGAACACGAGGTCATGAGGGGACGGTTCATGAACGCAGCATTGGGGAAAGTATTAACGACATGTGGGTTTGACAGTTCCTCAGTTAACGTCTCGGCTCTGACCTGGAGTCAGCTCACACACTCTGCAGCGGCATCTGGTCTCTCTGTGTGTGAGCGACAGAGGTGGAAAGAGAAACAAAGAGTGAGACGTAGTTGCTCAGACTGATAAACTGTGTGTTTTCCCTCTGCCTCCACTCCAAGCTTCCCTTCATCCACGGAAAAAAGGCAGTTCATCAGTTCCTCAGCTGAAGCCATTTCATTAAGGTTTCATTCCACTCCTGTTAATTAACTTAGCAGTCGTTTTATTTCTCTACAATAAATCTAAATCTTGCAGAATCAGCGGCGGTTCCTGTTTGATGTCTCAGGTTTCTGTGTGTGTGTGTGTGTGTGTGTGTGTGTGTGTGTGTGTGTGTGTGTGTGTGTGTGTGTGGGGTCATTTCTTGAATGCCTACGGAAACAGCAGCAGCCACATGTGTGCCAAAGGAAAGTAAACATAACTGATGAAGTGTTTTCTTACAGCGCATTCACAAAGTCTTCAGACCCCTTCAGTTTTTTTGTGATGCTGAAATTGTTTAAATTAATTTATCTGAACGCACTGTACAGAGAAAACAAGAGGATTTATTTATTTTAGGAAACTACCACTGAAAAGAAGAACTTTTAAAGATGTAGAGCTTTTAATTTGCACTGTTTGGGCTTCTTCATCCTTGAGCTGAGAAGCTAATAAGCCCCTGAACTCACATTTTTACAGTGGAAACATCCAGTTTCTGTTTGTGCACCTCAGCTGATTCAAAATGCAAATTTAGATTTGTGTGTGTGTGTGTGTGTGTGTGTGTGTGTGTGTGCGCATACAGAGTCAGTTAGCCCGCTGCTGCACCGCCTCCAGGGACCACACTGAGCATTAGCATATTGTCAGAGCAGATCTTCCACCAGTGATGCTGCTGTCATCACTGGCTGCCAATCAAAGTTCATCCTCATTAATTCCCACGCCGCTAAACCTCTATCTGATTAGAGCTCTCTGTTTCCTTTTTTTTTCTTTTAAGAGTGTTGTCATACATTTTTCCAAACAGCGCAGGTCCTTCGGTGAGTTTATGAAACCTCTCTGCTCTGATGTGTTAATGTGGATCACAGTGAATCGCAGATAGAATGGGGGGGAGGGGGTTCACCGAGCCCTTCACACACACACACACACACACACACACACACACACACAGGAGGTTTTCAGCATCACCTTTAGTTTAACTGCTAATAACTTGAGCTACAGTTGGAGACACAGTGAATAAGAAAAGACAGCTGATGTAAGAGAGAAAAGACTCCACCCCACCCCCCCACCCACGTACT
>NW_019525488.1:686128-690357 GCF_002814215.2 Seriola lalandi dorsalis | reverse complement strand
CCCCACCCTGCCGCCGCCATCCTGACTGAGTCCATCGCTGCAGGAGCAACGTGGAAAAATAACCACAATACTGACTCTTGTGTTTTGAACCAGAGCCTTTGGTCTGGTGTGCCACCCACTGGGACTGAGGCTGCTCAGTGTGTGTGTGTGTGTGTGTGTGTGTGTGTGTGTGTGTGTGTGTGTGTGCGCACATGAACATGCACGTTACCTGCTCCCTGACCCAGAGAAGAAGGAACTGGGAGGACAGGGACTGAGGACCAGAGACAGAAAGGGGGGGGGGGGCTGAAGATGATTGGCTGTGACAGTAAGTCCCACTGTTACAGAATCCTCTTCACCCTCCCCCTTGTTCTACCAGCGAGTCTCAGGTGAGGGGTGCAGTCATGTGACCACGCTCAACATACAGTCTTTAAATATGAGTTCACTCAGCGACTGCGACACTGAGGTTTAACGCCTGCTCAGACTCTTTAGTCACGTTTCTTTCACATGCTTGTTTCTGTGTCTCTATCCCCGTTTTAATTAACACTTTTCTGCTCCATGTTAATCTAATCCCCATTTAATGTATCTTATATTTAGGTTCATCTTTTTAAATCTCCCAGTGATAATGTTCAATCCACTTCCCTCTGATTTGAGGCGTAGCTCTGTTGACACCGAGGCCAGGTACAGCCCACAGCGAACACCGATATCTAAAGCCCCACTGAGCACAGGGGCGAGAGAGGAAACATATTTTCTGTTTATACCAACACTAAGAGGTCTTAATGAAGCCTCGGGAAAAAAACACGTCAGGGGAGCGCGAGAATTAGCAGCAGGGCAGGAAAGAGATGGTGAAGACGAAAGGAGAGAATTGAAGGCAGTGAAGGCAGAGGAAGGGAAACTCTGCGGTCCAATCTTCTGAGTGTTTTGGGTCGTGAGCCAAGTGTGAGATTTGCTGCCGGATGCCGTTTCGGGAACGTCTGCAGACACAGAGGAGGCACTCTCTGGATTAACTGGCTGATTTGTTGCCTAACGGTGAGTAAGTACCCAATCAGCTCTGTGAGAGACGCTCATTCTTTACAGTATCCTGGAGGCAATTAATGCCTCCTCACATCACACACACCCCCACATCCAAACTATTATAAACCAACACCATGTCCTCAGATGAGTCCCAACTGGTACCTGATGATCCCGACCCGAAACGAGGCCAACAAACACTTGTTACGCATCAAGAACAAAACCACAAACCACAATAACACACACACAGAGTCAGAGTGACAGTGAGGTTCCTGCCTTCAGGTGTTCTGGCTCGACTCTGTGGATTTACAGCTCAGAGAGATGGAACAGGTATTTACAGGACGGCGTGACATGATGTAACCTCTGAAGAGGGAGTTTAGAGACTCAGCATCAGAGAGCTGAGAATCACAGACACAAACAACACGAGAGAAGTTACAGTGATGAAAAAGGTCAGAGGTCAGAGGTCAGGAGCCAGTGATGGAGAACCAAAGAGTTGACGACTAATCGCCGATACAAACTGCCGATGTGACCAACAGTGATTTAGCTTTAAGGTTAAATGGTGTGTAAATTAGTGCTGTAACTAGTGATCATTGTCATTATTGATTAATTGATACTGAAAATAAGTGTTAGCTGCAGCCCTGACCCCGGCTCCTGCACTGTGCTTCAGTCATGGGTGTGTTGAAGAGGCCTGGGTTCCACATTCAAAGATGGCAGCCCCACTGCGTCTATGTGAGCAACTGTGAAAGTTTCTTCAGCTCAAAGGCAGAGAGTCTCCACGGGCTTTTCATGCTGCTGCACTTTATCCCAGTGGAGTCTGTCTCCAGCTGAGCCGGCGGAGAGAGGCACACACACGTGAGGGGGGTAAAATAATTCAGTCATTCAGCTCAAATGTAACTGGACTAAATGGGTCAAATTCTGATAGAACAAAGAGTCATTTTCTACGGTGCAAAAGCTACAACACAAATCTAAAAGCCACAACACGAATACAAAATGCAAAAGCAACAACACGAATGCGAAAGCAACAATACAAAATATATAATTTACAACACAAATACAAAAGCCATAAAACAAATGTAAAAGCCACAATGTGAATGTAAAAGCCACAACACAAATGTAAAAGCCACAAAACAAATGTAAAAGCCACAACACAAATGTAAAAGCCACAACATGAATACAAAATGCAAAAGCAACAATATAAAATATAAAATATAAAATCTACAACACAAATATAAAAGCCACAACATAAATGTAAAATTCAAATGCAATTGTGTATGATGCAATTCAAAATAGTCCACCTGTTCGTCCTCAATAATAGTCCCTCAGCAACCTGGACCAATACTATAGATGGATCCCTGCTCACTTCTGTTGTGGCTTCATTTGCATTAGTGTTGTGGCTTTTGTATTTGTCTTGTTGCTTTGTCATTTGTCTTGTGGGTGTTGTATTTGTCTTGCGGGTTTTGTCTTGTGTTGACCCGTCTGAAACTAGGTCCTGGTTTCACTGAGTTCTATTTTATGAAGAATCTACCAAACAAAGAAAGATGAGCACAATGTTCCTCCAGTGCAAACACAGCTAGAGCTCAGAGTTTCTTTTTCTTACAGATCGTGGGAGGGAAAAACTGATGAAAATATCACTTGCGAAATATTTACCCTCTTTAGCAGAGAAAAACAGAAAACTCTTAACTGAAGAAGAAGCGTCTTAATTACAGGAAGGAGGGGGATTTATGGGAAATATGTTGTTTTTATCTTAATAACAGCACAAACCACCCACAGGCATGAGATAAACCCAGCACTAAAAACTGCTGTTTATACAATGCTCTCATTTGTCTCTGGTAATCACACTAATTAAAACTAATCAGAATTATCTGGAATATAAAAGGGGCTTAAAACTGTTACACATATCACTTTTAAGAGCAAAGTATTAAAATGATCCCATTATTTTCTTCTTTCAAATGAACCGCACTGATGTAATGTAGGATTTTCTCATTAATAAAGTGCTGTGAAATTATAAACAGAAGGCCTGATTATCTGCTTTGCTCTGTGTATTTTTTTTTGTTTATTCTAATTCTGGAGCTCTCAGGCTGGATTCCCAGTGCAGAATAGTTTTGCATCAAAAGCAAAGAGGAGGGAAATAATAAATTCTGCCGATAATAAACAGCCTGAGTCGACTGTGAAGCTGTCATCGCAGCTCAGATCACAACGATTCAGTCGCTAAGAGGAAAAATCCAACAGCAGCGACGTCTTTACTTTCCAGGGTGCCGGTCGAAAAACACAGGTTTCAAAATGAGCTGCATGAGGTCATGGGTAAAACAGGAGAGGTTCAGATTGTGGGTTCAGGTTCAGGCCTGGGCTGAATGCTGCGTCCAGTGTTCCTGTGTTCCACTGGTCTATATTCAAACAGCCACAGACCAGCGGTCAGCACCACAGCCTCATATACAGAGCAGAACTACGCCTCTCCAAAGGGTCATTACACACCGAGCCAGACCTCCCGAAAAGCCTGAAGCTCCTCCACTGGGAACCCGACCGCAGCCATCAGCAGCCGCCGCCGCTCAGCTGCACTCAGCTGACCGCGAGGCATCGGGATCCTCAGGAGGAAGGAGCGGAAACTCTCGACACCGGATCCCCGGAAACACTCGCTGAAAACAAAGGCCGCGCCGCAGAGCTTCAGCACGGGCAGATCGATGAAATCAATCGACTTCTGATCAACACTGCAGTGCGTTGGAATGATGAACAAGAAAGGGAAGCACCACAGAAGAAGAAGAAGAAGCTGCTGGATTTCCGCCAAGAAAACAACCATGAATTTCACTGACGAGGAGTCCAATCCTGTTTCTCAGAGTAATTAATCACGTCCTGGGTCGAGACAGAGCAGGAGAGGAAAGTGTGTGTGTGTGTGTGTGTGTGTGTGTGTGTGTGGGAGAGAGAGAGAGAGAGTACTCTGTGTCCTCCCTGCACAGCGGTCAGCATATTGGCTCAGCCATTTCCTCCTCGGCTCAGGCTGTAGTCTATAAAAGTTAATGATCCCACTGAACTGAACTGAGACCGGTGCACGCAAACCTCTACACCTACACACACCAGAGTGTTTCTATGAAAGCAGAGACATGCGAGTGTGAATGAGCACACGCTGCACCATTAATCCCCCCACACACACACACACACACACACACACACACACACACACGAACACACAGTAACAAAACACATCAGACCTCCAGTCCAGTTACTCTCAATCGTTCACTCGACATGGC
>NW_019525488.1:671718-685194 GCF_002814215.2 Seriola lalandi dorsalis | reverse complement strand
GTGTGTGTGTGTGTGTGTGTGTGTGTGTGTGTGTGTGTGTGTGTGTGTGTGTGTGTTTTATGGGTAAGGAGGTGGTGCCGTTCATTACACCCTGTGTTTTACAGGGTTTCTGGGTTTAATAGCTCAGTTAGATGCTGTTGTTGATTCTCGCTCATTGATGTCAAGATTTAAAAAACATCATGAGTTGTGAAATGCCCGTCTCTGATTCTCAGCACCATCTTGACTCATCGAGCCTCAGTCTTTCCTGAGAGCAGCTCTGCTCTCTGCCAGCTCCACCAGTTCTCCAGGACTCGACGGCCCTGCCAAAGAGCGAGGAGCCAGTTTCTGCCACTCTCTGCCAACTGAGCCGCCATCCTGTTCTTTCCTACCTAAGAGAGGAGGTTGAGTGGCCTCCAGGCCAAACACAGAGAAAGCCGCGGAGAGAGGGGTGAAGAGAGGAGAAGGACCGGAGTGAAATTTAATGAAAGGAGAGAATTTATTCTGAGGTTCAGAAAATCTGAGTTAACCTTGAGGAGATGGGGAAAATGGCGCTAAGGGTAAATATATCTGCAAACGCTCTCTGCCTCCCTCCTCTCTGCCTCCCCGTCACAAGACGAGGGTCGGCTCTGGCTCTCTGGCCGAGTTCACCTCCTTCACACTGCCTCCCTCCTTCCTCTCTGTCCTCTCTTGCTCACCTGCCGCGCTGCTCTTACAGCGTCAGCCCGGTGGCGAGGCTGCATCCTGACACGCCGCCTAACCTCAGCGTGTTTCACCAGCCACACAGCACAGAGCGCTGGATGCGATTTTGTACTGCGAGGCCGCATTGATCTACATGTCAGCGACGCTTCGATCAGCGCTCTGCAAAATACACTAAAATCTATGCTGCGCAGTCAATTGTCTGGGAGCACAGCCTGAGAGAGAGAGAGAGTGAGTGTCACAGGAAAGGAAGTCAGTGCTGTGAAAAAAAAGCCTTTCTCTGTCCCACAATGAGTTCCTGTGTGCTTGTAAAGGAGCCGTGATCCCGAGCTCTCCGTGGTTACAGCCGCTGTATTCACACCAAGCGCCTGAGCTGCTTCACCACCTCAGCAGGAACCTTGGAGCCGAAAGAAAAGCTCTGACCTTTAACTCGTCCGCCGCCTCGCTCATTTCAGCATCTGTGGGAGCCTGAAAGCTCCGGCACAACGCCGCACCTCCCTCACCCAGCCAGGCCACGGCAGGGTCAAAGGTCGCGGCAGTAATGATAAGATGATATGCTCAGCGTGAGCCGGTCGTCTGGTGATGAACCCTCGACATAAAGTTTAGTTTCTCAATGATCACCAACAGTACAAAAGCTCAATCTATCCCGTCCATTAAATCGGTTTGTTGAATGACAGATTTAATCATTTGTTATTTTCTAAAACATCTATAATTACCACCTTGTGGTTGTATGGCTCCAGCTGCAGTCTACATCCATGTCTGTACAGATTCATATAAGTAGTGAAGACTAATGAAGGGATTTATGTTTATGTTTGTTTTGTGTCTTAATTAGAGGAAGGTTACGTCTCGTCATCGCTCTACACAGATCTGATGTTTTCATCTGCTGCCAACTTTAAAAACAAAACTGTTTCCTTTAATCAATACCTTTAACTCCGCCAAGCATAAAAACATTCGTGATATTTATACGTTTCTTCCACTGATGTTTCCACTCTATTATTTTTATATACTTATATATAAAATATGATATTTTTCTATTGAGTAAATGTGCATAAAAACAGGTGGAGGGAACAGAGGTGGGTGATCCGGCTCAGAGATAATATGACGATCTTTTTGAGTAGAATCACAATCCACCACCTGAATCCAGTTTCCGCTCTGATTTTATTCTGAAAGTCTTGACTGGAAACTGATTCGTATCTTTCCCGCCGCTTTGACGCTTCGGTTCAAATGTGTCACAGCTAATATCACTTTTTTGCTTGGTTCATATTGAATGAATTTGGACAGCACTGTTATGTATTGATTTATTCATGATGTGCCATATGTAAGTGTTTTAATTCAATTTAAATTTTCAAAATGAAATATCTAAATATAGCACTTTTGAATGCCGCGATATTAAATCCCGAGATGGAAACACACTGACTGAGAAGACGACCGGCAATAACAATGAAATACAGACTAAGAATTTAAAATACAACACAAAACACGTCACATGATCAGAATTAAACAGAAAGTGAATCATAAAACCATGAATAAAGTTATAAAACACAAACTCCTGAAAGCTGAGGAACACTGACACAGTTCAGCATCTACAGGAAGTTTTCAAGGTCAAGTGTCTGGATGTTTAAAATATTGATTGACTGACTGATGAAGTGTTTGATTTACTCCATTAAAAATAGTTTTTTTAATGGAGCTTTTGTCGACCGGACTGTTTCACTGCATCTGAATGAATCTAGTGTCGTGTCTTTGTCTGGGTGTGTTGCTGCGGCTGAGCTCTGTCCAGTAGCACTCAGCGTGTGCTTATGTCTCTTAATCCTCAGCGTTGGCTGAAGCCAGCACTAAAGCCAAGATTAGCCCACATACACACACACACACCAAAGGGTCGTGCACACACACACACACACACACACACACACACACACACACACACACAGTTACAAACTAAGAGATCACATACGCCTTGCATAAACAGGGTGACACCGACTTACGCGCACACGGCGACAGAAAAGCGCTGTGTGTGCGTGCGCTCCGTGGTTACACAGACGCTGAGTGACGGCGAGCAGTTGACATCCTGTGGTGTCAACACTTAGTCGCAAGGACGTGGAAACACGGCGCAGTCATTTGGATGTGTGGCACCGCTCACACAGCTGAGCAGACACACGACGAATGTTAAGTCACAGCTTTCATCCCAACGACTGGAGTGAACAAATTAACCTCTGTCTGTCTGTTCTTTCAGGGGGCGGGGCTTGGCACAGGGGCGGGGCTTTCTTCATTTTAAAATTCACACCTGTGAAATATCTGATCTTTTCTATTTCGCCTGCACAATGTGAGGAAAACCAGTGACGACACTGTTTAATATGGAGATGCAGACGTTCCTATTAGAGGACGCAAAACTCTCACCTTGGGACAGAGCTCCGGTTTTAATAGTTTGTTTTCAGTACAGGGGAAAAGACATGAAAAACAAACATTTTCTTCTCTTACATTGTAGTGAATTCAACATTATTATTTAATTCAGAGTTTGAGCTCTGTAATGTTAATGAGAGTTAATGAACTTGTATTTCACCCCACAGGCACGAGTTTGGCAGCTACTACTGATCCGAACCACACAGGTACCAGATGTACAGTGAGTATGTACTGAATCAATCCTGAGATAGGGAAAGAAAAGAAGCACGTATCTGAATGAACCTGGGAGTGTCTGAAACATGCGACCCCTGAATATCTGTGTGTTTAAAATACGGGCTTCTTGGTTTTGATCGTATTCTGAATCACATAAAGATCACCGACTTCCTGTGTCGTTTCCTGCATCTTTAGCTCCTCCTCCTCCCAGCTTACTCGTTATTTCTGACCTCAGCAGTTCAACATGGACCCACTTTGATCAGCTCTGCCGTTATCTGCCCCATTTTAACCAACAGCAGTGTTGGGCTTTTACTTTCATTTGAGCGTGCCCGTCTTCATTACACCGTTTATCATGCCGTTTATCGTAATGTGGTGAGAACGAGGGAGAAAACAACCCAGAGGGAGAGAGACACAGCGTCTATGTCCCTGTAAGTTTAAATATAATTTCATGTAGCGTTACAGTGCGACTGTGTGAATCTGAGAAAGTGTGAATGCATGGTGCATAATTACGCTGAACCTGGAGGGTCACAGTCTACAGAAGAGCGTGGGCCCTTCACAGAGTGTCAGCTCATCATGAGTAAACACAGTCCAGCCTCGGCCACAGATACCCAGCTAAACACACACACACACACACACACACACACACACAGAACACTGTGTCGCTGTCTGTGCGACCATGTGTGTGTGTGTTTGTTTGTTTGTTTGTTTACCAAACAAAGGAGTTGTGAGGCGTTCAAGTGACCTGCGCTCCTCTCAGTACAAAATCCAGTCACTGTATGTTTACCTGAGCACAACTGAGGGCAGAGCTTTACTAGACTGCTGCACAGAGTGATCCACCACAGAGCGGGAGTGTGTGTGTGTGTGTGTGTGTGTGTGTGTGTGTGTGTGTGTGTGTGTGTATATAACTATACAATGGGCTGGGAGCTCGGCTTGGTCAGACGCTTTGGCAGAGGTGAGCCAGAGCTTTCTATAAAAGCCCTGTGAAAACTGCTGAGCGGTGCTGTTATCACTGTGTGTGTGTGTGTGTGTGTGTGTGTGTGTGTGTGTGTGTGTGTGTGTGTGTGTGTGTGTGTGTACAGTATACTGTATGTGCACAGTTAATACCACTGTGCAAAGCCTGAATTCCAGCACTATCCTCAAAGCACTGACACATCACTTCTTCTTCTTCTCTTACACTAACAAAACTTGCCTTCAATCCCTCTGTAATAATCCACATTCATTCACATATTCATGACTGATTATTGATTCTGAATTTATTTTTATTTTCACGTTCCTTTAGACTTGAGAAGTTAAAATGTGGCTGAACAACAGAACGCAGCGTCTCACCACACAGGTGGCACTAATTATAAACAGGACACGTTCAGCTGCATCCACCTGCTGGAAGAAAGACTTTGATTTAGCTGCTCTGTCCTCAGCATTAACTGATATGAAACGCTCCGATTTGTGATAATCACCGTTATCTGGAAAAAGCCGCGTTTGCCTGGAACACAGGCTCAGTTTGTTTCAGGGTGTCGTCACGTCGGAGGCGACTGGTGCAGAGCTGGATTTAATAAATATGAGACGTAGAGAGAGAGAGAGAGAGAGTGAGAGAGCCGGGGCTTTGTAATGTGTGTTCAAATCTAACACTTGACAGCATTTACAGTATACAAAGAAGAAATCAACAGCTGGGTAAAACTGCAGTGGGTAGAGCGAGCTCTGCAGGAGCTGGTGTTTGTGTAGCTATACAGGACGACAACACAGCGCCTGCTGAAATTACATTTATTTGCATGGATTAACAGCCTGTTGAGAAATGACAGACACCGGGGCCACGATGCAAATTACCGAGTCAACAGTTTCTTCAGTGGCGAGCAGAACCCAACGCTTCGAGAGACTACACAACAAAGTGTGTGTGAGTGTGTGTACCATGTGACTGTCCTGTTTCTTCTGTTTGTTTTCGATATAATGAAGAATATCAAATATGGTGTGGAGGACCAACACCTGGATATATGACTGGTTAGCTTTCCAACCAGTCAGAGACCTTGTTACATCCCATGGCCAATCGGGATTGTTTAGCCTGGAAAGGCTAACAGGAGACGCTAAATGACTAAGCTAATCGATGAGCTAACAGGAAAAGGAGCCGGAAACAGGAAATGGAAATTGAAGAGGGAATCCAGGTGTGTATTCCCATTTTTAAAATGCCTTTTAAAATAGTTTTATTCATGAATGAATTGATAAATTGTTTATTTAATTATGTTTTATGCTGTTTTTGTAAATCCATTTTTAAATCTGAAGTATTTATTGATGGATTAATCGTTCATTTATAAATTCTTTTTACAACTCCTATTTTTAATACTTATTAAAATATGAAATTAAGGAAATGCTTTATGACTTTCCTGTGACATCCCTGGTCCTCCATAATGTGGTGGGAAATATCGCGATATTCGATATTATCAAAAATCAAAAAGTCAAAATGGAAAGAAAAACAATTTCTGAATCAAAGAGCAAACCAATAAAAGATTAATTAAGTATTCGATTTTAAAACATATTACTGTACATCTAGGGCTGGGTGACATACATACATACATTTTTATTATTGCTCCATGTCATGACAAAATATTCATTTTGAAATGTCCCATAAAATTATGAAAAAATCTGCCACAGAATGAAATCTTAAAAGATTAAAAATTTCTTTTTTATATACTTGCAGAGCCACAAAGTCCAGAAATTAGATATTTTTCTTTATTCTATGAGCACAAGATATAAAAATGTATAATCTTTTCGGACAACACAACGCTTTAAATTCTATAATTTTGCTGCAATAACAATTAAATTATTAATATCTGACTCAACAGGATGAACTTAAATAAACACACATTTTATCACTTCCACCGCAGCACCAGTCAAACCCATTCATTATATGAGTTTCCATCATTTAATAATTAAAATATTTCATCTATTTCAGCCTCTGTGTTCTTCAAAGACCAGATGTGGAAGACGACAGCTGAGACACCTCTCACACCTGTGTGTATATTCACACACACACTGACAGGTGATCCAACGGCAAACATCAGTCCTAACACTTTGGTCGCCCGGAGCACAAGCTTGTATGATCCTCCTCCTCCCTCCTCCTCCCTCCTCCTCCTCCCTCCTCCCTCCTTCGACACATGACTCATCATTTCAGAGTGCACCTGATCTCAGCTCATCCTCTCATCCCTCCTGCTCATCAAGCCCCAGCAGCAAACAGCGAGGAGGTGCGTCCACAGACGGGGAGCGAGGAGAGGGTAAATATTTGAGAGTGTGTGTTGTTAATACAGTCAGCCACTCGCACATTCCACCATATCCACCTCAGACTCTTGGCTGTGTGAACACAAACACCTCCGTCGTGGACGAAATGACCAAACCGGCAGCGATTTGACACATGAGCTCTCGGAGAAGGTGACACCGCCGCGATGGCTGCTCGTGTCGTTAGCTGACAGATTTAGACGTGGGATATTTTCAAGCATATTTCCTCACCACACCCACACACCCACACACACCCACACACACACACACGCCACTGACAGAACATATGCAGCTGAAGGCCGTCAGCTCCCCACAGTGCTCCAGATGGCGGGGCAGCGAAGGCCACAAAGTGACAGCGCCACCGCTTTCATTCATCCTCCGCCCTGTTGCTGCACAGACTTCACACAAACTCCCTCCCCAGAACAAACGCTGCCATTTACACCTGCGTGGAGCCGATGAGTAATGACGGCTCCGTCTACGCAAACTGACAGAACAAATGTGAGCTGAGACATTGTACAAGGGCAACGAGTGGGAGTGACACAAAAGAGTCAGTGTCTCTGTGTGTGTGTGTGTGTGTGTGTGTGTGTGTGTGTGTGTGTGTGTGTGTGTGTGTCCACATGACTTGTGGTGAGAGGAGGAGTGCCATTTACTGATGATCCGTTCACCATTGTGGCCATCTTGAATGTTGCACCACAAAAGAGCTGGAGAGCTGAACCACATCGACAACCACTCAACCTCAGGGCTGAGTGTGTGACGTGAATATGATGCCTGACATTTGAGTTTTTAAAAATCTGACAACAATATACCGGCTGCTATTAAACTGTTTAACATAAACACACGAGCTAAACACACAGAGTTGAGAAGGAGCTGTAATGTTTTAAAAAGAATTGTGACCAAGATATATTTTTATATAGTTTGTTTTTTCTGGAAAAAAAACTATATGAAGGAGACATTGTCTTTTGCCTGTCTATACTGCAATGTGTTGTTTCTTTGTCTGGCTGACGTTTACACCGACACATATATATGTATGTATATATATATATTCTAATCCAAGTCCTTTAAATGTCCCATATTGTCTAAATCAGTGGTTTCCAACCTTTTCCAAACTACACTGAGCTGGTTTTTATATCTTCTTATGGATCAACACTTCAAATAAAACACAGAAGAAGAAGAAAATATGGAGCTTTAAATGTTTATATCTGTGGATCTGATATTTTAATGAACCTGAATGTTGATTAAATGTGTATCTAACACACTGAAATAACATCTTTTTTTTTTTTTTTTTTACAGGCTACTTGATCCAAATCCTGATACTGGACTCATCAGGAGGAACATGGAGACTGAGTTAAACTACGACTGCTAAAAAATGTACAAGCTGTTTTGTGACGCGAGCTGGGAGGAACAATAACGTACAACACCAGCATTTTATTTACACAGTGGTAGATAACAGTGGCATTTAGGGTGAGAGTTGAGGGAGCGCAGAGCGGCCGAGCAGGGAGTGGAGGTGATAAGGAGGGAATTGAGGTAGTAATTGTGAATTGTACTGTGAGATTGTGGCGGCTTAAAGTCAAGACAACGGGGTTTTTCCACCCAGCTCACCACAGCGAGTCTTTGCTCTGTGTCTGTCACCGAGTCCCAGTTGCACTTACAATGGGGCCGGGACACAGAGCATGTGTCACCCATCTGTCAGGCAATATGTCAACACGGCCATAACACTCCTGCTAAATGTGGCTGCGGCCCATTAAAGGCCCGATGCTCCTCCAATTATTCTCCACTTCTTCACATAATCTCCCTGCTGCCTTCCTTCGCCTGCGTCTCTGTCCCATCCAGTTTCCAATCAGTTTCCTTTTCACGTTTTTTCTCCATGAGTGGGTGGTGGTGGTGCTATATGCAGAAGCAGACTGCTAAAACATCCTCCTGTATTTAAATGTGACTCCAGCGGAAACAAACGCATGTGCATCATTAAAACAACTGGATTCTGTCCCTGTGTCTGCCATGCATCCATCTATATGCAGCGGCCCACTCACAGAAACCTACCGCCGTTACATCAACGCACTGCATCTCTGCAGCCACTATAAATGATTTAAAACCAGTTGCAAGCTACAGCACAGCCACAGACTCGTAATAAACAACTGAACGGCTGCAGCTTGATGTTCAAAGCTGTCAAAATGTGTGCACGTCCGTCCTGTGGGCGTTTTCAACTTGCTATAGGCGTGAGATTAAGCAGAAGCACATTTACTGGGCTTCTAGCTCCCAAAATCTAATGGTTGAATGGGACAATGTGTGTGTCTGTTACCCAACACACACACACACACACACACACACACACACACACACACACACACACACACACACACACACACACACGTGTCTTCTGATCAATATGAGCCATTGTTTGGCTGTGATCAGTGTTTATAGCTGAAGATCCCATTATTACTGTTCAATACAAAGATGTTTCACACAAAAACGATAAAGAGAGACTGAATGAAATGCATGTGTTCTGGTTTTCAGAAGGGGTCACCATCACAATACATTAGATGTGTCTGAACGCACACACATCCATGATGCTAGTAAACATACAAACACGAACACAGCCTGCGGACATACGTGTGTGTAAATGTGATGTTACACAGCGATGTGTCCAGTCAGCTGCTTGGAGAGAGCGAGCACATTAACCAACAAATAAACTAGATTCAGACGAGTTCCAGGTCACATCCCTGTTTATCCCGAGTCAAATAAAATATCAACTATTGTCAGAGCTGTTGTGTGACCTGTGTTTTCAGTAATGTCTGAAAGGTGTTTTGTGAGGTCACCTTGACCTTGACGTTTGACCAAAATTGAATCAGTTCCTGAGACGAAGTGAAAATTTATGCAAACCTGTGACCTTTGACCTTTGGCTGCTGCTCTGACTGTCGCCGGCACGAAGGAATAATAAAAAAGAAAAACACAGGAGAGATAAAAGGTTCAATTTGAGATTCATTAGCATTGAAGCTTAAGGAACCAACCAGGTACCAGAACCCAACCTAACGAAGACTGAAGCCACTGAGATCAAACCTGAAGAAACCTGCACTGACAGGATTCTGCATTTTGCATATTAGAACATTAATATTGACAAATCTTCACACTCACACACTCACATCCCCGAATAGGAAAACAAGGTAGTAGAGTTTGTTGCCCTCCACCTTAACAGGCAATAAGTTTTAATGGGCTGGTACCTTGTTAGAGCCTGGAAGTTTTTATAGGTTAGTAAATAACCAAGTGGCAGGCTAACAGACTGCAGCTAACAGAGACTCTCCTGATATCAGTCTGTGGGCTTTACTGTATTCGTTTATTATAGGTTTATGTTTCTTTTCCTACATATTAAAGCAAAGGGGAAAAAAAGAAACAAACCATGGGATAAAAAATGAATCTGGCTTTGTTTAGTCAACAGAGATCCATTAAAAAAAAAAGCCTGGATCAGCCCTGATCCCAGTTCTCCTCAGTGCTGCCTTCTGATGCCTTTATTTAAAATTCTGCCCTCACACAAGGTAATCTATAGAAACTGCAGTAACCGACAGGCCAGGATCTATGAATCAGCCGTTGAGTGATGACACACAGTCATTTAAAAAATAAAAACCCCCCAGAGAGCTCCAGTCACGTCTAAAGCCGAGGAGATCTAAGAATAAGCAAGACCAGACACGCAGCGCTCACCACATAAGAGTGTGTGTTGTAGCTCCAGATGTTTCACCACACTCGTAAATTTTAATTTCTTCTTTTAAAAGAGGAGTTATTTGTAAAATTTTGCTATTGCTACATAGCTAACTTGAGCATTAACAGCTGTTCACTTACGCCAATGTTGACTCTTGTTTTGATTCCATTTCTATCACGTCTTTTCTTCTACTGAAGTCAGCACGCTAACCAGTAGCCCTGTTTCTGCCCTTTCCGATACCGAGTCACTGAAGAAGCAGCTGCTCAAAGGGACGTATTATAACCCCGTCACAATGATGGCTTAAGCTCTCGGCAGCACTGCAATTAAATGATCCATAAGTTGACCTGAATTATGCATCAGGCCTTTAGCTACAACATGAAACTGGGGTAGTTCTCACACAGTATATGCAACATACCGCAATGAAGCTTTGAAAACAGAGGAAGCCTCTCAACATCTGCAAAACCAGCTTCAGCACAGAGGAGGGTTCTTACTTTAAACTTGTAACTCTAACCTCTCTCTTCTCCTTTTTATTATATCTCCTCCCTGCGACTGAACAAACAGGACTGAATGTGACTGGGAACAAATTTGCACAATCATTTCTCCGATAGCAGCTCAGTCACCTCTCATTTGGTTGTTGCTCGCAGGCGGAGAACGAGCTTTTCCAGAGCAGCCGCAGTCAGTAACTTCAGCCGCTCCGTGTGAGCTGACAGCACCGACAATGTCGTCTCAACTTCTGCTGCTATAAAACTCCCCAAAGCAATTTAAAAAATAAATAAATAAAGGGGGGTTTTAAAGGGGGAAACGTCTTCTCCCTGTGTGTCGTTTTTCTTTTTTCCAAGAGGCCTCAGCTGTAACCCAGGTGACAGTGTGTGCTTTGGCATGCGGCGTGGAAATCAGTTCAGATTGAGAAGGCTCCAGTGTAGCGACAGCAGGGAAACAAGAGTAAAATAAAGAGCGCTTAAACCTGATTGGCTGCATCAGCAACTTTGGGAAACTCAATCCCCGACTCTGACAAACCAAAAACCACCAGTCGCTAAAAACAGACGGCCATTCTGCTCTGCAATGATATCATATTTATCCACACAGGCCTCGGCCAACAGCACATCCACTTTGATGCCACTGTGGGTGACTTCACAGAGGTCCTCGTTTCCTCTCTACATGTGTCGAAACTAATTATACACACATGACATCTCTGTGGGAGAGTGTTCAGACACACAGGGAAATAAATTCATTAATAATGCATTAACGGAAGGTACTGTATCACCTTGTTAGCTCGCAGAAACCTGCTGTGACCGCTGACTGTGATCCTGACTCATGCGCTCACACATATAAAAAAAGGGAATATGTTGTGAATAAGCCTTCGTGTGTGTGTGTGTGTGTGAGCGCCGCCCGCCACGCTCCAGCGCTCTCCATCAGGAGCCGTTTCCAGCTCAGGGCAGGTGCGGGGGGGGCGGTGTGAACATCTAGGACCCTCTTCTGACTAGAGCAATGTGGCTTTAAGTCGCATTACAGCCTCCAGCTCGTCTCCAGTTTTACTGACCAAACGATTCATACGTCATTTTTTAAGCAAAAATTACACAGATTCTCTAGTTTAAACTTCTTAAATGACAATATTCACAGGTTTTCTTCATTTTCTATGACAGTAAGTTGCATACATTTGGGTTCTGGACTGCCAGTCTGTTGCAGCATGAACAGTTAATTCTGAGGTCAGAGATCCAGCAGTGTCAGAAAACAGTATTTCTTGTTTATATGGAGATTTGTGAAACATAGTTCAGTAATAGTTACTGACTTGCTGGAGGAGACTGTGCTTTATTCATCCAGTGTGTTTTGGCACAGAGACTTCATCAGGGTCTTTTACATAATGGTTAAGAGCGAGGCCTATACACACACACCACAAGGCCTATACTGTATATATTATGCTTGGGCGATATCCAAATATTACAATTACACTGTTGTATTTCATAAGATATAATTATATTATTGTATATTGTAAGTGAAGCTGCCACTGAACAGCAGTATAAAGTTTTATTCGTCACATGCTGAGGCACAAGGTACAGTCAGCAAAGCGGTGAATAGTGAAATGGTTCCTGAGGTTTGTGACGTATGAAACCCTGAATCTGTGTTTATGAGACTGTCATTGGTTCACTGGAACTGCTGATGATCATTTCACTCATCATATGGCTTGTATTATATAAACCCTCATGTGGAAGTTAACAGACAGACTCTCTCTCTTATTCCTATAAAGATTTATCAAGTACCTCTCAAGCTTCTTCAGCCAAGTAAATTTAGTAACTTGCAGACAGTAGGTTCGAAGACAGCGCTGTCACAAAAGACTGCCTCGCTTGTAATGAGCTGCACTGGCCCAGATGTGGAAGAGAGGCTTACACTCAACACATTCCTGCCATACCAGAGGGACGAGCGGACAGGGGGGCGATCTGTGATGAGCCTCGGCGTGACATTGTCCTGGAAGAAGCTGCTGTTGCACAGGTCGCTCAAAAAAATCATCCTGCTAAGACAACCTGATAAACGGTGAGACAGACTGCATCAAACAGGCCTCCTCTCCTCCTCCTCCTCCTCCTCCTCCTCCTCATCATCTGGAGCACACGACTGATTGCTCCATTAGTAAAAAGGTCAGGTGTCACATATGCTTTTTCTTTCGTCTGTGCGAACATGAAATGGAAGTGAAGAAGGCAGGAAGAGGTCCCTGGGTAACAGCTCTGTTTACGCTGCTCTCCTAACGATGCTGCCGTGAATACACAACAACCTCAGCAGGTGAAAACGACGACAACGACAACAACAACAACAACAACAACAACAACAACAACGCGTCTATATTTGGGTTAAAATCAACCAGCAACTGGCAGCGACTATGAATATCTGCACGGCTGTGAGAGGATGCAGACACCGACGCATGGCTCCAGGCTACAAACCCACTATACATCCTCCAAACTCCTTCACACATGACTTCCACCTGGACATTGGCCAAAGAGACAATATGGCTCACACTAAAAAACACATGATATCATGTTGATAATAATCAGTCACAATCAATGGATCTAAACCTTTGTATCACAGTAAATTTAACTCTGGTCAGCTTCATATATCTTCATACGGAGGATGTATGAGAAATAGAGTTAAATAATTCAGAGACAAAAATTACCTGATGGTTAAAATCTATTTTTCATTTTGAGTCAGACGATAAATAAATGATAATGTGTGTGTGTGTGTGTGTGTGTGTGGGG
>NW_019525488.1:661502-671698 GCF_002814215.2 Seriola lalandi dorsalis | reverse complement strand
GGGTGGGGGGGGGGGGGTGCTTGAGAAAGCACAAAAAGAGCCAATCGGATCACAGAAATGATGCTACTGTGATTTAAGTCATCCTAACAGGCTCAGGAGGCGGAGCAGGGCGTCCACTAATCGTACGGTCAGTTGTTCGATTCCCAGCTCCTCCAGTCTGCATGTAAAAACCTCCTACAGTGCGTGTGGTAGAAAAGTGCTGCATGAATGTGTGTGTGTGTGAATGGGTGAATGTGGCTTGTGGTGTAAAGCGATTTGCCTTCAACTGACAGTTATTTTCATTATTGATTTATCTGTTGATTATTTCCTCCATTAGTCATGATAAAATGTCATAAAGTGGTCCAAGCTGTTGCATACCTCCCTCTCTCCCTGTGTCTCTCTTTCTCTCCCTCTCTCTCTCCTATCAAGAAAAGGCAAAATGTCAAAATGTTATCTTTCAAAAGAAGTCCCAAAACCCAAAGGTATTCAGATTACTGCCACAGCAGACGTTCGTACAGAGTTTCAGAGGCTGGACCCAGAGAATTCTGTGATTCTTAAAAAGATAAATAACAAATAAAGTAAAAATGACAATTATCAGGAAAGCTGTAGACACATTTTTCTGGATTAATTGATGAAGATTTTACTTCTAACCAATCAAATGTTTAGTCAAACAAGCCCTGTGCTCAAAGAAGAATCCACAAACAGAAGCCACAAACAAACAGAGGTGACTTCAGCAGGTAGCTGTATTGTGACCTGAACGCAGCTTGTTCCTGTGAGGATCTCAACAAGACTCAACAAGCCGAACGTGGCTTCTTCCTTTTCCCCTTCACAGAGAGCTGCTGGGGTCTGTGCTGGGGGTGTTTTCTCCAGCTTGATGAGGATGAATAAATATTTTAGTGGTTGAGTGTGAGATCTCTCCGCTATATCATCTATGTGTAATTGTGCGTGCCGGAACCAGCCTTTCAGCAGATTTTCTCCTTCAAATCCCAGCAGAGAGGCTAAGATCATATAACACACACAAACACACACACACACACACACACACACACACACACACCATGCAGGCGCAGGCCCTGGTGAGGAGAACACCGTGTGAGTATTCCCTGAAGGCCATGGACCTCATTCAGTCACGGCGGCTGCAGCGTTGTTGATGTGTTGTGGCTTCAAAAAAAAAAAACAAAAACTTGCATTTCTTAATTGGATGTTATTCAGTAACTGCTGCAGACTCCCAATTAAAGTGGATTTATTAGGATGGAGCTTCTTGTTAGAGAAGGAACATCGTGGGTCTCCAGACTGCCCGTCCCTGCCAAGCAGACATCTCAACAGCCGCTGAAAGGGGACGACACAGCGCAGAAAATACCACCACTTGGCAGATGCTGTTATTCAAATTGACCCCCGGCGTAGGAGAGAGGAGTCTCTGCAGTGAACACCACTGTCATTAAGTTCAGCGCCGGGCAGGCTGCCTTTTAAAACACACTCATGTCTCACAATGTAAACATAGCAGTGTTTAACCTACTGACCCACAGCCCACGGGTCCGGTGGTGCCACGGTCCTCTCTCCAATGTGCGGCGAGGCCGGCCACCCACTCCTCATGCTCAGCATTAGCTAGCAAACACTAGCCTCCGCTTATCACCGTCAACAAACCAAGCCCCGGGGACAACTCTGAGAGAGACGGGGCCCCTGTGGTGGAGCCGCCTGTCCTGATATAGGTCGGTGTTTCACACGTTTAATCAAGGACAAACGTGTGCAGGCGCCCGCTCACACACATCAATACACCAAACCTTACACAGCCTTTAAAACACACAACTAACTAAAGGATAACACCCTGCTCCACCTGAGGGGGGCGGAGACACACACACACACACACACACACACTCACACACCTGCCTCACTATCACCACAATTTCCTGCACACCAGCAGTAGCGTCTTCCACTCCCCGCGGATTACAGGGCGATGACAGTCACTCCTACGAGGTGAACGAGACACATGCACAGGAGATGGAGCTGGGCCTGCGGCTTATATTCCCTGTCACCTCTTGGAAAAGGGACACGACAGACCACACGAATGCAGGAGCTGACACACACACACACACACACACACAGACACACTTGAGCCGACAGTTATAATGACATTCGGGCTTCTGTAGCGCACCCCCGAGTGTCTTCCTTGGGCACGAGGTATGCAAATGGAGGGTAATTTATTTTATTCACAGCGGAGCAGACCGGCTCTACAGCGATGTATGTTATAGGACAATATCCATTGTTAAATCCACAGTGAGTCCAAATATTCAAGACAGGGAGGCCATTGATCCGTTCAGCTGGGGAATATTAACTCCCAGTTTTCAGCTCCATTAACGGAGGAGATGGCAGCACATGGATATAACCCCTCAGTGGCCTCGCAGGCTGCAGCCATGACATCATAACTGTGCAGTTTTCTTCAGACGCACTGAAATGACATGTTTCTGTCTGAACTGCAGAAAAGGTTGAAGAAACACAAAGACAAACTGTCCGTTTCTTCGTGCACAGTGCTGGTGTTACGTCCGCTGCCGTGGGAGACGCAGGACGACTCGCACAACTTTTCTTTTTTTTCCAAGGATGTACTAGAAAAGATCGCGGCCCGAAGGCAGACGATGTCTCTTAATGTGAGTGTAACTAATGGACTGCTTCCCTCCACTGCGCCCCTGACCTCTCTTAGTCCCTCACTCATCCCATCGCCACAGCAACCTCTCTCTCATCCTCATTCTTCTTCTTCTAACCTCTTTTCACTTTCTCCAACCACATCCTCTTAGTTTTTATGCCTCGGGGTGGGGGGGGTGTCGGGGGCAGTAGCAGGACAGGCGGGATCAATCTGACGGATGTACGCACAACACAGTCACGCGCACTAGGGCGACAAGACGGGCTTTTGGCCGGAGTCGACGCTTTAAAAATACAAAGACAGAGGTCTAAATCCTGTCTGTGCGTCGTCAAACGACACATGTGCACAAATATGCCAACAAACTAGGGTGGATTGTGTTTTCCATAGGGACCAACACCGACGTAAATCCCACTAAATCCAGCAAACACACACACGGAGCAGTGATCACCACACTGCTTTCCAAGCACAGTTCCTGATGACCTATTTCTACACACACACACACACACACACACACACACACACACACACACACACACACACACACACACACACACAGGCCTGTATCTGCGACTGTGGAGATGAAGCAGTTACCGGTTTCACGCTCTATCGCAGTAGAAATGCGGTTAGCATTGCTGTTTAAATTGTAATTATCACTATAACCGTGGTTAATTTAACTCACATTAGGTTCTGTACAGCATCAACCAGCAACAGTAACAGCAGGTTTCTTTAGGATGTTTACACACCTGCGCTTTCTAGTCCGGTTTAACCGAACCCTGGTTCAATTTCCCCCTCGGTACGATTGTTTGTGCAGGTGTGAAGCGATGTCGTCACATGCACTTACAGAGCACACACACACACACACACACACAGTGAGCTGCTAGCCTGCCCTGGTGTGAACCGGTAACCGGCGTGTCTGTGCTGGGCAGGTGACAGGTGTGTTCACGGTGTTTCTGCTCTGAAAGACGTTACAGCTTGGAAAACAATAACGAATAATAATTAATAATAATAATAATAATAATAGTTTATTTGCTTTTCCCTTGTTAACAGAGCGAGCATGCAGCAGGTAAACCTCGTACTGCTGTGGCTCCCTTGTCCACATCTGTGACACAGATGTGTTGGACGTATTTTTATTTTACATGTTTTTTGTGGTTTACATGATAAAACTTTTTGAACATTTTCAGCACATTTTAACAACACCGTGATAATTTAGGTCACTATAGTCGTGATATTAAACTTTTATATCAATGCGACGACATGGGTTGAACCCTGCAGAACCACGTCCAGGGAGTAAAGGGTTTTTTTTAAGTAATGTGATGTTGCCATTGGATTAATCCAGTCTCTTTCAGGAGGAAAAACCACGACGGGTTCTTGAGTGGAGAGTTTAAAAGAAGCTGTGGCTGCGGCAGCTCTCCTCACAGAGAACAGCAGGTCGACTGATAAAAGGCCGCTCTCTCCTTCTGCTACCCGTAAATCACAGACAGTCTGTTGAACGCAACGAGTACGGCTCCGATTCAGAAAACTGTGTGTGTGTGTGTGTGTGTGTGTGTGTGTGTGTGTGTGTCTGGCTGACTCAGTGCATTTGGCTTTAAAGTGCTCCTCCTGTCTTGGCTGAACACTTATTTAAAAATGGTGATTTTCCTATTCTTACATTACTACATGAAGGCAGAGGACAGATGGAGCAGGAGGATTCCTCTGGGTCCACGCTTGTGTGCGTTTGAGTGAGAGACAAAGAAATTATTTGAGACACTGTGGGATGAAAAAGAAAGGGGTTTTGTTTTTTTTTAAATGGAGCACTCGCCGTTTTCAGGCTTGCCTCAACATGTACTTTGTGGTGCAGGTCTTATCACCCCTGTCAAACAGCCAACCATCTCTGTGACACAGGCCCAGAAGTCCCATAACCAGTCGGCCCGCTATGACTGACTGGCTGACTGACTGTGTCTGTCAAGGCCTGCCAAGCTCCCTGATTCACATGGAGCTTCTGTTTGTACGCCCAATGAAGTGCTTCACTCAGGACCAGCAGTTTGGATGACACAGGCGGTTATTCATGCGTCGGTCGAAGCAGAAACTGTTTTTCCCCTCAGAACAGATTCTCTCCACTCACTCAACCTCCTTGGCGGACTACCAAAACAAGGCAGACCGTCTCTTTACTGCCTGTCCTCACCTTCTTTATGTGCCATATCAAGTTGGAAAGTCCCAGGTGTGGAGCAGGTACTACAGCTATTTATCAAAACAAAAAGACAAATGCAATAAGATAAAGGCTAATAACTGGAGACGCTAGGACCTGTATGGACTGATACTGCTGCCATTGTTTTTTAAGTGGTCTTGGTTATTAGTCTTCACAGCAGCAGCAGCAGCAGCAGCTTTCACACGCACAACACTGTCACAACAATACTACTTGGTTGCAATGGATTGTAATTATATATTATATAAATGTTAATGATATACCAGGCTCTGTCACCGCCCTGACTTCTAAAGCAGGGTTACGAAAAGAGAGGTAATTGCAGCAACCACAATATAATTCACCTGTCATACTCTGCAGGGAGTTTACAGAGGTGTCACTGCTGCCAAGTATGTTTGTTCACACAGACCTGATATACGTTTCCACTGTATATTTCCATTATTTCCTAATATAAGGGGTCTGGATGGTTGAAATGTTGGAACCGTCTCTGGGCAAAAACATTCCCAATTCTTACCCTCACTTGCTCTGGATATTTTTCCAAGTGGCCTGGATGAAACCTTCACAGGCACTAACGATGACCAGATGTGCGGTGTGTGCATGACTCAACGATGGTGTGTGTGTGTGTGTGTGTGTGTGTGTGTGTGTGTGTGTGCGTGTGTGTGTGTGCCCTGCCCTTTAATCTCTGCAGCGAGTTGCCAACAACTGCCACTAGGTCAAAGCACAAGGTATCATACGAAAGTGCTGTAAGTGTTTGGGGCATCTGTAACACACACAGCCCCGTGCAGGAGGAGGATAAACACTGGGTCTTATCTGCATGCTGAAAGAGGAACTGGGAATGCAACAACTGTTATCACGAAATAAAAAGCCAATAATGTTTAATTGTTGTGGGATAGGCCTGCGTCTATTTAAAATAATGTGTGTGTGTGTGTGTGTGGAGGGGGGGGGGGGTAAAGCAGCATAAATAGGATTTAAAGGTCGCTATACAGTTGCTTGTGATGACCACACAAATATCTCCACGCTTTTTCGTGCGTGCGCGTGTGCGTGCCGTACCCCCGGGATATTATGAGGAGCTAATTGGAAAGCCCCGGTGACGTTAACCGTAAAATAAACAGTGAAATAAAAAGAGAAAAACGCAGCACTTACTTGCCAATGACCTCACAGAGCTCGTACACATCTTCAAACAGAATGTCGTCGTCCGCCATAGTCCGACCCCGGCTGGGGGAAAGAATTATCCCCAAAAATATGCGTCCCAAACCCGGTTATATGCTCCTAAAAAAAAAAAAAAAAAAAAATGGTGAAAACCGGAGGCCGGCGTGGGGGCAGGGAGGCGGGGGCAGCTGACCGTTTGGCAGGAATAACGGACAACACACCGGCCGTGTCGTCAGCTGCAGGGTAGTCGGTAAAGAGTTCCAAAGAAAGGTTTCTAAATCCCGGTTGTTGCCTCCTTTTCGTCGACCCCCCGCCCCCCCTCACCTCCACAGAAAACCGCTGCGTCGCTGTGGGTGAATCGGCACAGGGAGAGCTCAATAATCCAGTTTTCGGGAGTCCACCGGTTCGGCCCCGCCTTTCCCCACAGCTTCCCGGTACCGTGCCCCTTCGTGTCAGAAAGCAAACATTATAGTAAACTACTCCGCCGGTGTGTTTGTGTGCTGCTGCCGTTGGCGGCTCCGGCTGCTTCGCTGGCTTGAGAGGGGATGAATCGCCCGAGCGGACCCCGTGGACTGTGCACTACATCAGGCTCGGGTTACAGCACCGATCCAGGTGGGCTACGCGGAACCTCACATCCCGAAGAGCCGAACGGGTTCCACTTTTCAGGGATGTGCGCACACACACACACACACACACACAAACACAAACACACACACACACACACACACAAAACACACAGTCCTGTGATATAACTGACAAGTCGCCCGCCGTACACTTTCAGAAAGCTCCGGTGTCCGCTCTCCTTCTCCGCGGCTCGGAAACACTTCCCAGCCGTTGGTGAGTGTTTTCTTCCTCCCACCGTCGCCCGTCTGCCCGGACGTTTATCTCCGCGGAGCTTCCAGAAAAACCAAGCTCCGCCCACACGGGGGTTATGAAACTGCTCCGCCGTCCTCCATTTCGGCGCCAAGCCGTTGCCCAGGGTTCTCCGCGGAGGACTATAGGCTTTGAGCCAACATGGCGGAGCGGCGGCGCCCTAAAGGATTTTCTGAAAACGCAGTTTCCTCGGGACTTTTTGAATGGACAGACCTGAAGCGGAGTTCCCAGTCGGAAGCGAGGAGGAGTATGAATGAAGAGTGTCCTTAAATGAAACTACCATGTTTAAATTAAGAAGTTAGCTTTCTCTTTAGCGACCTCTTATTTTATTTAATCATTTATTTTATTGGATTCATGGTTTAAAATGTTCTATCGCCTCTAATCGATTTATTTGTTACTATTTTTTAATCTATTTTCTATACTTATTTATATTATATTATTTATACTGCATATATCAACTTTTCTGTAAACTTTTCAATAAAGTACTTTGAATTGTATTAACCTGTAAAAACCATAAAGTTTGGTTGACTTATTGATTGATTGATTTTACTCCATTTATTCAGATTTTTACAAAAGCACAGGGCTGTAGGGCTGAAACCATCAGTCAATGAATCGATAAGTTGATTGACAGAAAATGAATCTGCAGTCATAATAGCAATAATAACTTTATTAATATAGTGCTTTTCAAAACAGAGTTACAAAACAAAATAAATAAAAACAAAGAGATAAAAGACACAGAGAAGAGAGGCAAAGTCAATAAATCAGAGCAGACAAAAGATAACGAAATCAAAAGTAGAAACTAAAGATATTTTATAAGTATGTTTTGAGTAGTTCTTTAACTGGGTCAACAACTCAGCACGCCTGATCTCCCTTGGCAATCATTGTGATAATTGATTATTGGTTTAAGAAATTTTTCCTGCAGAAATGTCTAACAGTTGGTTCAAGCTTCTCCAGTTTGAGGTTTCACTGCTTTTTATATCACTGTAAAGTGAACGACCCTATTAAAGTTGAGAAGTTATCTTTCTCTTGGTGCCCCAGCTCATGGCTAAACCCGGGCCAGTCACAGTGCCTCTTCCCATGATACTGGTGGGATACATAATATAGTTTTATCTATGGTCATCTGGTTTAATGTCTGACACATCAAACAGACTTCAAGGGACTAATGCAGGCTACAGAGGTCTGGTAAGTTCTTTCTAACTCCACACCCCCAGGTTGGTTCACTTTTCAGACTCAGACCAAACCACCAACGCTGTGACATCACCTGAGGACATTTATAAGACTTCACACAGTTCCCCCAAAGACTTTATACTACTGTTTCACATATGTATTAGTTCCCCCTGGAAACACACTTGGATGTGTAAAACTGGGGGAGTTCCTCTACAAAAGTAGAGAGTTGACCATAAAACTTTCACACCACTGTGAATCTGTTAAATGCTCAAAGTGAAAATTGAGAATATGTCTGATAAGAATTTGGAGATGGGACTTAAAGTCCGGGTCCTTCGGGGCTGATAAATGAAGCCAACACTGAAGTGACAAAAAACTGCAGTTCCTCTAACGGCCACTAGAGTCTGGCTCCAACAGTGAGTCAGTCCCCATAGACTCCCATGTTAAAATGTCCAACTTTACAGCAGAAATAAACATGTTTACAGCCTGGTACAAAAACTGTTTTGGTCTCTAGAGCTGATTTCCTCCTTCATGACACCTGTTTATATAACTCACCTGTTTATATAACTCACCTGTTTACATTTTATTAAAGACTAAAGTTATGGAGAATTGAGGGCGTGGCTTCTTTGAGTGACAGGTGGGTGAGCACATGCCTGCCTCAAACCGACATGAGCTAAAGTCTTGGCAGCTGCATGTATGGTCTGTGCATGAAGTATAATTCTTCTGCAGTTGTTCACGTTGTATAATGTAAAATGCCAGTTTAGGAGGAAGCCTGTTGCCTAATTTCATTGTCCTACTTGTGCTAAGTGTAAATATATGTTGACGTCTGTGAGCTCGTTCTTCATTAGCCGATGCTGCCTAAACACTGTTAACGCTTTGTGTGTGTTATCATCCCATTATATGAAGACGTACAATTCAGCACACCAACGCGTCAGTTTGTTCCATTATCCATCTTGTACAATAGAAAATTGAACAAGGACGTCGGGAGCCGGAAACAGAAACAGCTCGTCTTCAAAGTAAAGGTTGTGCCACTGTGAGAAATGCGTTACCTTACTAACCCCATAATCTACAGTAGCTGTGTAGTTTACCTCTAACAGGTCTCATCCAGACTTTAAATTAGACATAAGGTTTAAGATATAAAACACTCATTTTGGTTTGAGAAATTAGACAAACATTTTAAGGCCTCGCAGCATCAGAGCCCTTTTCATTGTTGCAGCACAAACAGGGATGACGTTGCACATTTTAAGGTTCTCCCTTTGGTTTCTAACTTTAGAGGAGACTGCAGCGTGTTCACAAATCTGTTCTGGGGCGCTTTCCACACGTATGTGTTCTAGGACATCACTGGACTTGACTTGATGAAATGAGCGAAGCAGGAGAAACAGTCAACAGGTTCCATTTTAAAGTGTTTCTTTTTTCGCTTGCAGTCAGTCAGGTGTGAAACCGCATATACGGGTCAAATTCTACCATATTATCTTAAACAAACAACAACTATGAACAATTCTAAAAAGATCAGTACATCAATACATTGTCACTTTAAATATATATCTGAGAACAAACCAAGGAGATTAGATGTTCTACTTAACAACAAAATAAACATGACTTTAGAAAATATAATGAAAGGAACTCACTCAACGCTCTCAGGAACAAAGGTGAAATGACAGAAGGAAGCAGCTGAACTGAAGAGCAAACAGAGAATGAGCTCAGGACACAGAACAAAGGACGTTCAAGGCACCTGTGTGAGCCGCCCAGTTAGCACACCTGTCCTCCTGCTGCTCTTCAGCCCAGCAGTCATGTGACCCCACCTCCAACAGTATACGTTATCATTTACGTTATTAATGTAAGTTTTATTGTACAAGTTGGACAATGGAACAAACATACATTTACACTTAGCACAAGTAGGACGATGAAAGTAGATGAAAGTCCTAAACTGGCATCTTTCATTACACAACGTGAAGAGCTGTGGAGGAATTATACCATGTATGCAGAAGAACACATGTTTCCACATGTTTATGGTTCAGTGTGAACAGCAGTTTTACCCTCTGGATAGATTCATTGTGAAAATATAACGTTGAATACATTTTCAAATGTAACCTGACGCGGTGATATGATGGATATCTTTACGATTGCTTTAACACTCAACAGTCACCTCTCTTCTAGACTGAGGCAACATTCATTCACACCTTTTACCATTTACACCAATATATTCATGCCCCCCCC
>NW_019525488.1:658105-661482 GCF_002814215.2 Seriola lalandi dorsalis | reverse complement strand
CCCCCCCGACATAGTTTAGGTGACTCACACTTGATGCAGGATTATGATACCTGAGTGAAACAGCAGGATGCACCGTCAGCCGGTGTCTCAGCAGCTCTCGTGACTGTAGTTCATCTGCCTCTTCAGCTGATCTTCAGTCAGAGCTGATGCTCGTCTTTCACAAACTGTGCCACGAACACACACACACACACACACCCCGACACACAGCCATTGTCGACATGTGAGCACAACATTCAGACAAGTGCTGTCTATTCATATTTCATGGGCTCTGGTGGGCTCAATACATTGCCAGATGATTGCCTAATTAATGGTGAATAATTAAGCAGAGTTAGCAAACCCAAGATGATGAGCTTGTTCTTTTATTTATGATTTCTCAACAAAAAGGATTTGGTGTAATTAAATAAGCCCCACAGCAGATACTGCAGGTATTGTTTTTCTCCCCTCATACGTGGCTGCTTATGCAGCACAAAAAAAGCTTTTATTTGGGCCATTTGAAAATGAAATGTGCAATCATGTGAGCTTGTGTGTTTGTGTGTGTGAGGAGACGGGGGGGGGGGGGGGGGGGGGGGGGGGGGGGCGTCAGGAGGTGATGAGCAGGATGCAATTTGGCTTAGGAATAAGAGAAATCAGGACATCAGAGAAAATCTTATCTCGAACCAACACATCCTTCTAGACTCAGCCGGTGGGCCAGTGTGATGTGTGTGTGTGTGTGTGTGTGTGTGTGTGTGTGTGTGTGTATGGAGTGTGCGTTATACATGTGTGTGTCTAGCAGATGTTCTTAGCCCTCTATCACCAAACAGAGCTGATTTACTATAGATTGCCTGTTGTAAACTGTGCAGCAATAGTTTGCATTTCAATATGTGGATAAAAAAACATCAGTGCAAAACATTCAAAACAATCTAGAATCATCACAGAAGGGTTTCACTCTTGGCTCTAGCAGGAACGTTTCTGCATCGATAAGAATAAATCAGAGTTCCTCTGGGAAATCAGCACCACCAACTGTTAATATATTGCATAACATTAATAAATGGAAACGTGTATTAATTCATTTTCTTTAGCAGATGTTTTTCCACATTTGACAACAACTTGTGCTTCATTTGGATGGAAACCGAGCTAATGTGTGTGTAGCAGACTTCGTATTGATTTCTTTTACCCTCACTACTCGGTACTTCACCTCAAAATGCATGTTAGAGGAGATTGCCCTCGTTGACCTTGTGTTGTACTTTCAATGGTACTGCAGAGATTTAGCTTTGAAGAGCCATAAATTTTCATTTTCAAACTTGAGTGTGGTTGAATTCCTAGAGGTCAAGCTCCACGAATGCCGCATGCAAGCAAATTGATTCTGTCGTTCATTAGGGCTTCGTTAAAATGCCCCAGTCGCTCAGCCTCCACATTCCCAGCCGTAACACAGGCCTTTTGTTATGAATTCAAGTCGAGATAATCAGACATCATTTAAGTGTTTTCACTAAAGGCTGGAACAGACTTCTCCAGGCTGCACGACGGACAAAGTTCACAAGGGTCGCTGGTGCTATAAACATATAACACTCTTAATACATACATATCATAATATGTAATATTACCATATAAGATGTAGGAGGTGGTCAGGATGGATGGTCGGCTGCAGACTGCAGTTTGCATCGTGATTCTTGCATGTGGTCAGGTTTGCGCTACGAAAGTAGTTAATTTTGTTCTTTATTTCATTTCATGTCGTTATTAGTTGACGGGACAGTGCAGAGGGACAGGAAACGGGACGGCCGAGAGTCAAACCTGGGACTCACCTGCGTAGAGCATTTTCGGTCATGTGGTATGTGCCCTGACCTCTCGCCTGCCGGGTCACACGTTTGGTTGAAGTCATTGAAAGATGGTGGTTTTTGTTAATCAACATGTTTTTCTGAAGTCACTGTGAATGTTTTCTGCATTAAAACAGACCACGATCTTTCCCTAACCTCTCATGCCACGAGTGGCCAAACATAACCAGAAAACATCTGTAATGCTTCAGTTGCCATGAGCTGATGTTGTATTGCAGGTGGGAAAACAAATGAAATACAGTCACTGAACAGTTAATTGATCCTTTTAGCGTCAACATTTTGTAACTTGCTCGGTACGTTACACTTCTTTATTATTTTGAAAAACTGTGATCTGGGCAGAATTACGTTTCCCACAAAATCATAAGCGGTTAATAACAGTGATTCCTGGAGGACGAGGTCGTGTGGATGCGCTTCTGGCCTCAGTGATCAACATCACTCTATTGTTTGATCTCTTTAACACTTGCTCTCGCTCGCTCGTCCTCTCAGTGGGAAACTAATATGGCTTCCCGCAGCGAGCCCCCACCCTCTTCAGAGGTAATCAGGTAATTTGTGAATCAAAGACGTGGAGGCTTCTGCTTCAGGGAGCGGGTAATGTTGCAGCGTTGGTTGTGATAATGATGCACGGCAAAAATGCTTCTGACATTTTACAGTCTCATCAAAGGTGAGACTCCGAACAGGTAGAAACATTCTTCAAGACGTTTTCGTATGGTCTCCAGTAAAACAATGCCATGCACACTCCATAGTTTCTGCGTTTTATTCCACTGTCTGACAAAGAAGAGATATTAATATCCGTGTCGACTATCCAGAGAACAGTGTGTAACAGTGCAACAGGGGTTGTGAGTCCTCACTTCAGTTGTGTAATTTCTGAGGAAGTCTCCCCGAACTTGACTTCTAAAGTAGGAGCGTATGAGTGATGGTAACTATAAAGAATACAGTGTGTGTGTGTGTGTGTGTGTGTCTGTGTGTGTGTGTGTGTGTTTGTGTGTGTGTGTCATGAAGTGATTCCTTTGATGTAGGAGCAGGATGATCACAGACTGTGTACAAGTCTTCAACGTCCCTGTGATCTCATGGAAGTCATCAGCCGCCCCAGAGCGTCTGCTGAAGGGCGACATGATCTCATTCTACTCCGCTGACTGTCTGTTTTCTCTCTCAGCTTCTCTTCCTGTCCTCTGCCAGGGTTTGATTGGGAGGTGCAGAATGTGCACGAAGGTAAATACAACTACTCAAATATCTACATTGGAAGTATTTCCATTTTCTGAGACTTTATAATGTGCTACTTTCTGTTTCCCCTGCTATGTCTGAGTAGTGTGGCATAAATAGCAATCTACACTGTTTTAACAGCAGCGTTAAGTTAATAAAAGTATTACTAATGCTACTAATGCCTTTTTTCTTTAAAGCTCCTCCAGTGTAAAGGTCTGTGTCCATGTGTAGTGTGATTATAGATCAGCTCTAGCTTCTATATTAATACTGTGAAAGTATCAAAGCCTCAGTCCACAGAGAAATGCACACAGCCTGTATTCAGAAACTGAGCCTTAAAACCAGCCGTCAGGACTTCTGGAACTTTGTGAT
>NW_019525488.1:657491-658085 GCF_002814215.2 Seriola lalandi dorsalis | reverse complement strand
ACCACTTTCCTTTCCTTTATATTCACTGTGCAAATACAAGGCTGATGCCTACAGGCCGACAGGCACACACACACACACACACACACACACACACACACACACACACACACACTCTAACTGTAGCCCTTCCTGAGACCTTCTCATCTCCACTGTACTGTGTGACTCTTCCCAACCACACAAACATGACACCATTGTTCGGCCGCTGTGGATTTTGACTGTAGTCAGTCAAACCGCCGCCGCCACCGCCTGCAGCTGTGCAGCGTCATGGCAACACGGTGTTCACAATGCGCGCTGGGATAACGATGATGAGTGTTTCACTTTAAGGCCAGCAGATGTAATGTGTTTAAAAAGCTCACAGATGATCAAACTAGTCGATTGATCGGTTGGTTTAGTAATATTACTGTATGTTTATCTTTTAAAGAAGTTTATCACCTGTTGGTTACAGCTTCTGAAAGGTTCATATTGTAAACTCATTTCCATTTTCTGATCACGGTGCCAAACTGAAACTTTAAGCAGGGGCGAGCGATCAATCCGATACGATGAGTAATACAGGTCCAGAATCACCGATATCGATACAGATACGTTTTATTCTGA
>NW_019525488.1:643103-657471 GCF_002814215.2 Seriola lalandi dorsalis | reverse complement strand
ACAGTCAGCCAATCAGAAGAGAGGCTCAGAGCCTCCTCTCTTCTGATTGGCTCACCAACCTGTTGTTACTAGAGCTGCAGAGAGAAGCCTGAGAGAGGAGATGTAAAACTACACTGAGATGGTTTTTATATCTTCTGATGGATCAACACTTCAAATAAAACACAGAAGAAGAAGAAATATGGAGCTTTGAATATTTATTGTATTTTTTAAGCTCATCACATGTGCTTTAGGTAGAAGTTACTTTTCTGAAAAGTAACTTGTACCTATAGCTGTGAAATAAATGACATGTAGTGGAGTAAAGGTATAAAGCAGCAGAAGACAGAAATACTTCGGTACAGTACAAAGATTCGAGTGGTGAATGTTTAGGATTGAGGTGATTTTTCATGAGCCACAGAAAACAACATTTCCCCCTGAAGCTGGGTGAAGATGGATTACACAAAACAGAGGAAAGACAAAACAAAAAACAGAACCACATGTGGTAGTTGCCTTCAAGTAGCCACTTGTGCTGCCTCCTGCGCAACAGTATTCATCTCATGCCTCCTCCTCCTCCTCCTCCTCCTCTCGTCTCCTCCCCGCCGCTCCCCGTGTCCCTGATAAGCACTCTGCAGACGGCACCTCTGCTGCAGTCAGCCAGACAGATGAGCTTCCTCCTCCTCCTCTTACTCACAAACTAAATACAAACACACACACACACACACACACACACACACACACTCACACACACACACACACACACACACACACCCGGCTTTCATTCATTGTGTCAGGCCCACCAGTAACCAAATTATTCATCCACCCTGTGGACCGTGAAGTCCATTGATCCAGCCCATGTTAACCAGCATTGATTTCTGCTTTGTTAATAACATTAGAGGAGCCACTAGTCAGTGTGAGGACAGGTCTGCAGCAGGCAGGCTTATAATGACAACCCTCTGTGTGTTTTTTGTTTGCCCCGGGGACGAGATGGAACACAATTAGTCTCAACTACGCAGAGGAAAATTGACTTGCTGATGACCATTGACAGGCTTTGGGTCAGTGAAGGAATAACACTTGTTGACATTTGCCTGAGTCTTCTCTTGTTCTTATAATCAACACGACAAACAAATAAAACAAAGGAGAAATTCCTGAAACTGTTTTATCAAGTCCCTCTGACTGGAAACAGCAACAAAAAGAAAGGAACTAGAATCACCTCCCCGCGGTCGTATCCCTCCGCCACTCACACTAAATTCAGGTTACATCCCTGTTTATCCAGAGTCAGAGAAAATAGGAACCATATGTGTGAAATTTCTTTGTGTCTTGAGTAATGGCTAAAAAGTGTTTTCTTAGGTCACCATGACCTTGACCTTTGACCTTTAACCCCTAAAATCGAATCAATTCTTCCTTGAGTTCTCGTGAACGTTTGTGCCAAATGTGAAAGGATTCCCTTGAGGAGATATTACGTTCACAAGTCCAAAATCAAGTTTTGTGAGGTCACTGTGACCTTGAGCTTTGACCTTTGACCCCCAAAATGTAAACAGTTCATCCATGAGTCCAAGTGAATGTTTGTGCCAGATTTGAAGAAGTTCCATCAAAGCGTTTCTGAGATATCGTGTCTACGAGAATGGGACGGACAGACGACCTGAAAACAAGATGGCTGCTGCTCTGAAGTCTGAATCAAAACAAGAATGAAGGAGACGCATAAAAAGTGTGTTTTTTTGTGAGTGTAGCTGTCTGGACAAAGAGCATCAGATGGAGGCACTGTGGGGTTAATGTCAGAGTATTACAGGGAAGACACAAGCAGCTCCTAAATGGATTCCTGCAGCAAAAGGATGATGCATTCTACACGCAATACTTTTCCTAAAGCCTCCTACCGGGGAGCCTCAGTTTATTCTGCTCTTCAAAAATGGAACAAGCTTTGCTTTAGACTCAGCCAGGGGGCAAGACTTAATACTCCAAAACCAAAACCAGCAGAGGATATCATTAAGCAACACTGTCATGATCTGCCTCTGTGATGTGCACCAGTGTGCTACTCCGGGGCTGAAGAGAGTGAATCACACATCAGAGGAACAGTCCCCGGCGCTGGCTGGGCTGTTTAAAGAGAGACGTGTGCACAGCAAATACAGTTGTTTCTAAAGCAAATGCATCGGCAAGTGTCTCAGCATGAGCTCAGGAACCAGCGAAGCTCTGCTACAGACAAGCTGCTTCAACACTCAACCTTTACTCAGTCGCCATCGCAATAACTAACGCCAATTCAACCAATCCCTGTGAATTCTGCACGACCTCGCAACTTCTCCGCAAATTTGATCAAAAATCATCAAAGTTTCCAGCGCAAAGACCTTCATGCACGTCACCAAACTCACTTCCTTGTTTCTACTGTATGAGAGCACTGGGTTTATTCTTACTGCTACAACTTGCCTTAAATTTTCAATGAATTACACACAAAAAAGAGAGCGACAATATTCACAATTTTTTATTTTCTCTTGCAGTTTCATAAAATAAAAAAAACATCTAAAAATATCGAACTAAAATATCAATTGCAACTTTCATTGCAATTTTTAAGACAAGCTGTGGTGAAATCAAATATTTTAGCTGCAAAAATCCCCCAAAACGCAGTGGAGGAACTGAGTGATGAATATTTTGACTGTGTGGTTTCAGTCGTAGTGATGACAGACATTTATCACTGCTCTGTTGTGTCTCGTGTAACTTCTCTGCTGTGGCTCAGTCTCACTGCAGGAAGCTGTTTTAACTTTACCTGCCCAGCACCAAACCTCACACCTGCAGACAGACCGAGCCTGAGCGCAGCCTGCGAACAGATAAACAGGCGAATATTCTCCCTCTGGATCGGTGCGGACCTGAGGAAAGTGAATGTTGGATTTGCATGAATTCATCCGGTGGCCATAAAACTCGAAACTCAACAGGAATACTGTAATATGTTTCTCCAGGTCTGCTGGGTGTGTGCCAACAGGTTCAAAAAAATCTATTAAAATCAATTAAAGCTCCATGTTTCTTCTTCTGTGTTTTATTTGAAGTGTTGATCCATCAGAAGATATAAAAACCATCTCAGTGTAGTTTTACATCTCCTCTCTCAGGCTTCTCTCTGCAGCTCTAGTAACAACAGGTCGGTGAGCCAATCAGAAGAGAGGAGGCTCTGAGCCTGTCTCTGATTGGCTGGACTAAACTAGCTAACTGTTTATAACGTAGTTCAAACCAGCTTCACCTGGAGCAGCTACAACAGTAAAACAGTCTCACTCATTGATGCATATATTAATAATCCAGTATATATAGTGATACACAGAGGAACTTTTACTTTGATTTGTTCAGTTCATTTTGCTGATGATGATGATGATGATGATGATGGAGCATCTTTATATTTTTATATTCTGAATAGTTTTAGCTGCATGTTGGGTGTGTGTTTTCTGTCTGGGGATGTTTGCACACACGTTTGTGATTCCACTCCATGTGCTGTTAATACTCACACTGCTCTTAAAACCTAATTAAAGAAGTTAAAAATTCTTTGCACTGGCTTGTGTGTGTGTGTGTGTGTGTGTGTGTGTTTGTGTGTGTGTGTATGTGTTTTGTGCAGCCCACTAAAAATGAATACGCTGCCTTGAAAAATAGATCTTTCAGCGTTTGCTCAATTTCATGAGCCCCGCGGTGCTCCGTCCCCAGACAGGTGGAGGTGAAAGACGCTGAAGGAATGAAACGGACACGTTTTTAATGGATTGTTGCTCCGCGGCCGAGACGAAGGCGGAGAAAACACAATCATTCACCCTGGTCTCCCTTGAAGATGGACGTCTGGGAGCGGCAGCTTCATGTTGTTTTTGTTCAGTTATGATTTGTAATATTATTATTAGTTAGAGTTGAAAGGTTAAAACTAATATGATGCATGTGTTAACAAATAATGAGATCACAGAAACAACAACTGTCCCACTGAATAAAACCCTTTGTGACACGTATGATCCAAACAGACCCACAGATTCCTGGCTTTAACTCCTCGCTGAACTTTTGTGTCTGAGGCTCGTGGCCTGCTGGGAGGTGGGATAAATCACCATGGTAACCCAGCTCTACAGTCACATTGTTTATTGAAAATACCTTTATTGTGAAAGTTTAGTTTGCAAAAGCAGACGTGAATAAAAACAGAGAGTTGTTCCGTGGATGGGATAAAACTGCATTTCGGTATAAGAGGAAATGATTTATGAAATAAGGAATATGTTAAATATATTTAGCATTTCCTGGAGAAAAGAGGGTTTATTACAGGAAGTGCACGTTAATCACTTTCATTAATCAGCTGTGCATGTTGACTGTAAAGACAAGTGCATTAAAATCCGGCAGAACCAGGATGAGTTATATTTTTTTCAGGCCTTCTGCCAAGCAAAACTTTTACTGCATGTTTAATTTGCTGATTGCCTTTCAATATATTCCTGTGAGACACACGTGGTTCTATGAGAAGCTTTTTGTTGATGTAACATAAGTTGATGAGCGGTGATCCATCATCATGTCAAACTTGTATTTAGCTGATATTCATTTGTTCTTCAGAACATCTTAACGATGTTTTATGATTATGAGAACGCGGCTGTTCTACACATTTTTTATTAGTTTCAGATCATTTCATTCACTCACTAGTTAATGATTTTTATATTATATTTGTTTTCTTACATTATGGTTGTATATTATTGTTGAATCTGCCTTTAGCTGGAGGACTGGAGGATCATGGGATCCCTGAGCGAGTTGAAACCCACCTTTTGAGAGCAGTACATGGGGGCCGGGTGTGACAGGCCCCCGGGGTTTACTGTGAGTCTGCTGTGAGTTTGTTGACAATTTAAGTCAGAGAATTTCAGTTTCAGGGAGTGTGTTTACTTCACTTGTTGCCTGAGCGCTCGCTACTTAATGTCAAAACTTAGAAAGGCTTAACGTGCGGATTAAAGCTGCACTTCACGACTCCTTGCTCGTGGAAAATACAGCAGCATCTGTGTTGTGTTTGTGAAGGTGTTTCGTCACTTTATTGTGAAAACACCACAAGCACTCACATGTTAAGTCATGGTGTGCTTCATTTTACACCACACTGGTGTTTCCTGTTGCACAGGTGCAAAGTGACAAAGCCCCCAACACGGTGAGCACGTACTGTGTGTGTGTTTGTTCACACTCAGCCTTCCAGATGATGATCATCATAATATTTGTGTGTGTGTGTGTGTGTGTGTGTGTGTGAGTGTGTGAGTGTGTGTTCGTGTGTTGAATGAGGATACTAAGCAGAAACCTTTGGTAATAAACCGTCGTGAATCAAACGTCTCACTCCCTGGATTGGTCTGACAGGAGGTTTGTGTTTCCTGGCTGCAGACAGAGAGCTACAGCCGCAGGCCTCTGTGTTTTTTAGACTGTGCCCAAGGCGCTGTGCGAGTTCCACCTGACATGTGACATACTAATTACTTGTGCCGGGGCCTCCGTTTGTAGCCAGCACAGTGGAAGAGAGGCTCCCTGCAGTCAAAGTGCGCCCTGTAATGAGGCAGCTGCAACTAAAACTGGAGCCAGTTATTTCATTTCAGTTTCTTTCATTCATCTTTTCAACGTAGGTTTTCTTTGTTATTTATTTCTCTTATTTTCAACCTTCATTATTATAACAGCTCAATTCTGGTTGAGTTTTTCATGTGAAAGGAGATTCTTCTGTGGAGTCAAACAAACTGACGGATCTTCACTTTCGATCTTGTATTGAGTGAATTTTACACTAAACAAGGTGCAATCTGGGCAAATGCCTGGGGCCCCCAAGGGGAGAAGTGGGCCACCGATGGCCCCTCAAATTGGCACATTTTGCAGTTACAACTCTAAACCCCCTTAAACCTCCCATGCAGACTGTAAACAGTGCACTGCTGTTGCCCCAAACCCCCCTCAGTGGGGCCCCATGTGTGCTGTAGTTACTGTCTACTGATGCTCTGCATGTGAGGTGTTCAGGGGACATCTGTAAATTGTAGAGTCTACTGATAGTCTGCACATGAGGCGTTTGAGGACATCTGTAAATTGTGTAATTTCAGTTTTACTGATGTTTTACCAGTTATACAGTTTCTGCCGTGTTTCACTGTTCACTAGTTAAAGATGGAGATTTTCCAGTTTGAGGAGAAATCATAGGAACCTGTGGCTTGTGATTTTTAACATTGACATTAGGTTTAAACACGAACATAGAAAATACATTTCAAGTGTTTTAACCCTGATGCTCTGAACTAATGTTGATTTTCATTAGCTGTTATTTTTAAGCACAGAGATGTTTAATGATTCATGCAGGAAACTTAATGACAACAACAATTAAAAGACAAACAAAAGTGAGAGAAACAGATTCAAGCAGAACATAGAAAGAGAAAGAGAAAGAAAGAGAAAGAGAAAGAGAAAGAGAAAGAGAAAGAGAAAGAGAAAGAGAAAGAAAGAGAAAGAGAAAGAGGAGGGAGACAGACATGGACAGACATGTCCAAAACAGATGAAATAAACACTGCAGGAGGTGACGTTCCTGTCATGCTGCAGCTGAGACTCGTACAGTTACAGCTGAGGAGGACGACAGCCCTTGTTATGTGTTAATGTGTCTCACACTCATCAGATGTAAAGTACAAGGCCGCCAGTCCACGTGTCTGTTTCTTCATCACAGCAAAGTTTTAGATATTTTGATGTTGCTGTAAGTTACAGAAACTTTAGTCGTAACCTTCACGCATGTGAAACAAACTTTAAAAGCAGAAAAAGTCGAGTCTTTCATCTGTTTTTCATTTTGCTTTTCTGGATTCTGATGATTCATGCATTGATGATTCAAGGGAAACACTAAGGTAAGCAAATACCAAAGAAGGATTTTACTTTGCTCTCATTACTGTAAACTTTCTGAAAACCACTGCATCACTGTTTGTTCCTGTCTCTTATACACATCTAACATCTGATGGCAGGTTACAGTGAAGTGTGAGGATGGCTCTGGCTCGAACCTAAAAGGCGACGCAAGTCATTTAATAGAATAATGTCCAAAACAAAAAGTCACTTGAAGAACGACAGGAAGTGAAAACAGAAAATCAAACTCAGGAGAAACAGAGTCAACCACAAACAGAAAATCAAAACACTGAAGACACGAGGGAAAGTCCGGACAGAAAACTTCTGTGTGAACTAAACAGAAATACACGAGGGTAACACACAGGTGAAACACATCAGGGCGGGGCAGACAATCTAGGAGGGGGAGGGAAACAGGACAAAGACAAGAAGTAAAGTACAAAATAAAACAGGAAATTAACAAATGTCCAAACATTAATAGTCAAACAAAGTCAAAAAGTGTTGAAACGTACCATGACAGAACGGCCTCTGCCTTTAACCTGTCTGAGACTCACTGATGTCTCTGTGCATCGTCTTGTTCTGCTGCAGCGGTGTGCTCCTCTTCCTCCTCCTCCTCCTCCTCCTCCTCCTCCTCAGGATTAACTCTGATAATATGTTTGCACAGTTTGTGGCGTTGTAGAGGACAACCTTCCTGCAGATACCACAGGCGGAGACAGATATCAGTATGCTCTGCCTTCGTGTGGTGGGTTAATACTGTCCTCAGGTTGCTGTGTTTCCACTGGAAGCGATTCAAACTGCCAATCAGGGCTCAGTTTTATCTGTTCTATCCTTTACGGAAACATCTGTGGTAGAGTTCGTCAAGACAAACACCGAGGAGGATCCTCATTAGCGCTGACATCTCTGTAAACCCGGTTCCAGCCTGTGGAGATGTCTCATCTGAGCCCAGTGGGAACCTGCAGCTCAGTCGTACGCTGCTCATATACAGGGCACACAAAAGAGGCGGCTGCTTTAGATGAGCTCATCACTTTCATCCCTCATGATATCAGCCTCAGGCCACGAGGATGTGTCTCCTGCAGCTCTCCACCCTCCCTGTTCCTCTCTGCTCACCGCTTCCTATCACACTCTCCATACCACTTCACTCCTCCTTCCTCTGTCTCCTCAGCAGCCGTCCCACAGTGTGTATGAAAATCAGTCTCAGTGTCTCAAACCAAGCAAAGCACAGACCCGTTCGATCCACAGACAAACAGACAAACAGCTTGAGAAATAGCAGTTTTTATCTGGACTCCTGCCTCCCAGTGGATCCTGAAACAGGCAGCTTTGTTGTGTGTTAGATTTATAAAGGCGACAGACTGGAGAGCCTGACTCGAAGGTGGGCAGGTAAACTGGAAACACATTTACTGTGTGTCCACAGCGCAGAACAAAAGTTAGTCACCAGGAGGCAACAAACAAAACAAAGGAGCCGCCGTGTGAAGAGCCTGACGGATGGTCGAGCAGCTTTGGGAAGCTCCTCCCTCCCTCCCACACCTTTCTCATGAGAGCAGGGTTTGAACGTCTCTCTCTCTTTTCATTCGTTACACAATTATTTCTGACACTTTTCATGTCAACAACACTGTGAATTCCTTCCTGGAGAGACAGGACGTCAACGCCACATCAGAGAGACGTAACGCTGGACAGACGTTGGCTAATTGACATTGTGATGTTTAGCAGATGTTTAGCAGATGTTGGGTTTTGCCCAAGACGAGAATGTCGCGTATCTTACAGCTCAACGCCAGCTGTCGTCAGTTTTCTATGTCAAATTGTCGTTGGCATTTGACGTTGTCCTGACAACCTACGGTCAACCAAATGTCAGCATATGTTGGTGTTACTGCGTCTCCTTCCTCTTTACGACAGAAAAACATTATTAACCCATGAACCCGTTGTGTCCGAGCATGAGCCAAGGAAGGCGAAGGTTCAGAGGCAGTGATAGTTGTTGTGTTTTTTAAACTTCAAACTTCAGAATGGGGAGAAACGTGATTTCGTTAAGTTGGGTTCAAATCTTGTGTTACACGTCACAGTCCTGCCTCTGCAGAACGGTTATAGGAGCAGTTTGTTTTCTTGCTGAAAGTTAGATGAGAAGATTGAAATTACTCTTACGTCTGTACGGTAAAATATGAAGCCATAGTCAGCAGCAGGTTAGCGTAGCTTAGCATAAAGACTGGGAGCAGGGGAGCACCTCCCACCTGTACAAAGGGGTTAGCAGCCGTGCATCGCTGCAAGAAGATGTTCATTCCTGCAGGGGTTAGCGGTGGTTCTGTAACACTACCCATGTGGCGCTAGGGAACACGCACCAAGCGTACATCATGTTCCTGTGTATCAAGTGTAGACCAGACCAGGAATGATGACTGTAACTCAAGGGTCACTTCCTGTTTTCAGCAGGTGGTGCTGTGACTGTGACGTCATGTTAGTATGGAGATGTCTTCAGTCATCAAACATGAGAAGTTTGGGGGAAAACTGGACAATGTATATTTGAGTTACAACAACTTCCTGTTTCAAAAATTTAAAAACTACAAGCACCTAACTGCACCTGGACAAGAAGTAGTCCTGCAAGTGGAGGGAAAATGTTGTCACCTTTGGACTGAGTCTGTCCAGCTGTTTCCCCCTGTTTCCAGTCTTGATGCTTAAGCTAAGCTAACACCTCCCGACTGTGGCTTCACATTTAGAAAACTTATCTTCTGACTCTCAGTAAGAAAGCAATTTCAGTCTTTTTTGTAGTGAGTATAAATCCAAAATTGTAATATCAAGTTGGTCTGTGTGTGTGATTCTCAGGACACATAAAGTAATCTGTCTACAACACACACACACACACACACACAGAGACGTCATTTTGCATACCGGTCAATCACGGAGCTGAGAGCGTAAACAACAGGGGATTCAGGTCAGCAGTGAAAACAGAGCAGCTAAGGAGATTCCCCACACTGGAATATTCAAACAGACTCTGCTGGGGCTTCAAAGGCGAGGAAGGCAGTAAGTAAGGATTGGATTTGGGTGCTGTTGGTGTGTGCCGCAGTGAAACCATCTCAGAGCGCTCTGACTGCTTTATCTCCTCCACTGCCTGGGCAACTGCCTCTCTACAACCCCCCCACCTCCTTCTGAAGGGAATTAGGCTATTAAAAACCACACACATGCATGCACACACAGTCGTGCATGCTGGACTCACTCACTGCGCGCGCACACACACACACACACACACACACTCAAAAGCACTGCCAAAATGTGGAGAGCGTGGTGCATTTGCATCGAGTCTCTGGGAGTAACGTGCCTTCCGGGTGAAAATCCACAGGGGCCCCTCGCCATTAACTTCTAACCAATACAAATGGATCCTCTGTGCAAGTAGAGGCAGGAAGAGAAAGGTGCCAAAAATACACCAGTCTGTCATTACTCTCACCATGTAACTGATTACAGCACAGAGGGGAAAAAAAAATCACCCTCCACGCCTCTCAGTTCGTGCTTGGCTTTGTCCACAAGAGCAAACGTTGTTGGTGGTGGTTTTCTTCGGGCTACGTTTAGCCGCGTGCTAACGGAGGAGGAGAGTGGTAACAAGACGCCTGTGGAGAGACGGTTTTAGGATCAACAGTTCTCTAAATTTAAAGGAATAGATGGACATTTTGGGAAACACCAAAGCCAAAGGGAGATTGATCCATATCGCTGATATCTGTACAGCAAATCAGTGCTATGTTAGCTTAGCACAAAGACTGTAAAACAGGGGAAACAGCTAGCCCAGCTCTGTCCAACAAGTCAACTTACAATAACAAAATGTGACATATAAGCCACAGAAAGTGTCATAAAGTCACAGAAACAGCCTGATAACTGTCGGCAGCTGCTGAGCTTCATTAACCCCGTGTGCACAGCTTGTACGGACCGAATGTACTGAACTGAAGACTCGTCGCTGAGCGTCAGGCCACGTGAACGGTGATGCGTTCACTGTTATATGTACTGAAAGTGTCTCAGGGGTTTTGTCTTTTGAACATAAGTGGGGCTTAAACTACTGATGCCGTCTCAAATCGATGCAGCACAGCCAGAGGGATCATTTTGCTGCCTACATTACCCACAACACATCTCTGTGTTGTGGTTCTTCGGCTTCATCGAGAACCTGTAAACAGACCGCTGAGGTTCCAGTTCCTCCTTCCTCGTCCTATGATCAGTCATCAACACCACGGCGAGCTGTGGGATTATGAGCTTTACAGACTCCGCCCTCAGACTGCAGCTCCACACGGTGAAAGACTTTTTTTTTGGGGGGGGGGTTCATCGTCTTCGTGGACGGAGGAGGTTATTAGGGATTCATGGGGCCTATGGGAGATTAGGCTGGAGAGCAGCAATTAAACCACGAAACAACTCTCTATCTCTGTCTCTCTGTCTCTCTCTCTCTCTCTCTCTCCACCCTCCTGTCTCCTACCTCATCCCAGACTCACACAACTACAGGTTACTATGGAAACTACTTCCCTCCCTCCCTCCCTCCCACTTTCCTTCTCCTCTTCAGTCACTCTTGGTCTTGCATCCTCATCTCTTTACCTCCATTCAGACCGTACGTTCATCCTGCTCTTTATATCTCTTCACTAACACCCGTCACCTTTGTTATGACCTCTCCTCTCACCTTTTCTTTTTTCCCTCTTCCTCCTCCTCCTCCTCCTCCCTCTTCCTCTCCACGTTACTTCCTCTATCTGACTCTCTATCTGTCCTGCTGCTGGCAGCATGAAACCAAATGTCAGGCCTGAGCTGGCACTAAGAGGAATCGCAAGGGCGGCGCAAAAATGAAAGGAGAGAGAGAGAGAGAGAGAGAGAGAGAGTGGGGCGGTGAAGAGACAGAAGAAGAGAGTTTCTAGTTCTTATTTTCAGAAATTCAACTTTTCAAGTTTTAATAAATGTGTCAACAAGGTTCTGTCAGAAAATAAAAGTTTGTTCTTACAATTTCTTACTGAAGTAAAATATTAAAAGTAGAGACAAATGAAGAATCCTGTGTTGGTAGAACTGGTGAGTGAAACCTGAGACGTCCATCCCAGTTGTTTCCAACCAAACTTCAGAGTAATGTTCAAAGTAGGAAATAATGTGGGAACCAAAAAGCTGTTCGCCAACTGCCAAAAAAAAAAAACACCAGAAGAAGAAGAAGAACTGTGTTTTAGTTTTACAGCAGCACGCAACAGTTTACGGCACCTGGCATGTGTCTGGTGCTGTGTCTAGTTCTGGCGCTGCTGAGGTCGGTTCATATGAACTTTTGAAGAGTTTTATGAACAAATAAAAAGATTCAAACGATAAAAATCAGAATAAACAGACGCATCAGTGAGGAATGTGAAACGACACATCGAGGCGAAGCATCCGACCATCTTTAGAAATATCTGAGAGAATGATGAGCAAAAGAAATCATTAAGAAAGAGTCAAACTCACAGTGTTTACACATGAAACATAAACTCTCTGTCTGTGACTCCAGTGGTGAACAGTGATTCATGTAGTCTGAGGATGGAAGACAAGAGGAGCTTCTACTGACAAAGAAGGAAAAAACAGAAATAAACACAAACTACTTCCTTTTTTTGGAATGTGAACTTGGTTCAACTATGAAGATGAATTAGCTCATTTTAACCTTTGTGAACTGAACTCTGAGCTGTAGTTCTCGTGAACGCCGACCGAGTCTGTATGAGACAACGTCTGGGTGTCAGAAGTTGCGGGTGGAGAGCAGAGAGAGAGCTGTTTGCTTCAGCTCCCGAGCAGCGACGACGATGGAACAACAAGAATATTCAGACGGCAAATGGTGTGTGTCTTCGCTGTGATGGACAGGAATACCTGCGTCAGCCGTGCATCCACAAACCAGGCGTGTTACACAGAGAGAATTTACTGCTCGGAGGTCATAAGCCAGTCAAACCAGACTTATCTAAGATGTGGCCTCCAGAGACTTTATTATCATCTACAAAGTCCTCCAATCCAACACTTCACAGGCTAAATCCATTACGACAATCACCAAAATCTCTGCTCCAGCAGCTGCTCTCCTCTGAGCAACTGCAGAGACTCACTGAGGAGACTTTCTGCAGGTCTAGTGCTCGACTGCCAGAATTAAAAACAGTGGTACAGGGTCAAATCAGGACCAGGACCGCAGCTCTCTGGATTAACTATTAACTAACAACCAAATTAATAGCTGATGATGTTGTCGCATCTTCTGAATTTTAGATACACGCCTCTATTTCTACAGATGTGTCCTAATGTGATGCACATTTGTAATAATATTAAAGTGTTATTAAGAAGGTTTAAGTTGCTCTACATCGTACAAATTTCCCACTTATTTTACATTCTTGGAGGCACTGAAGAAGAAGTGACTAGAATTCCTTCATTTTGCTCTTTATTAATTTTCTTCAGTTAATTGATTCAGGCTCGACTCAAAGTGCTGGGAACAAAAATCTTTCTGATGGGATTAACCTCAACGTCCCACCTGTTTTTATCTACCTTCTGTTTTTTTGAAGAGGACTTAAAACAAATTTAAAAGAGAATATAGGATTAAAAGACTTTTATGAGGAGTGTTTCTTTTTAACTGTGTGGGTGTGATGTATGTTGCCTTCATGCCACGTCAGACTGGCTGTAAGATCAAAGTTTCTTTTCTGTGTCGCGAGTGGGAACAGTCACCCCCTTTTTTTTTATCACAAACACTTTCATCACAACGATAAGTGCCATTTATTCATGCACATTTTAGATTTACTTACACTTTCATGTCAGGAGTGTTAATAATTCTTAAACACTTATGTTATGCAAGTGACCCCATTTCTAAAGCACCGAAAATATCCTCCCTTCTCGCCCTCTCCCTCCGTCGGCTCGGCTCTTTCAGCGTCTCTGCAACTGGTGAGCCGGGTTTCAAACCTGTGGTTGCAACTGCTCATGGCTCCTCAGATATGAGGCTTATTCCTTTCCTCGAGGACACCGAGTCAGATCCACCCGCATCAGCAGCCTGACAGCAACAGGCTCCTGGCTGAGCCGTGAGGAGACGCTGCTAACACGGTTAGCTGTCACAACTGTTACATTAGTCTCACAGGCTAATATCATGTATGTGAGGAGTAACTTGTTATTGTAGCTGAAGTTAGCATGTGTGCTAACGTTAAACTGTAAAACCACAGTGTAAAATGTTTTCTAACACTAAGACTGATGATGAATAACGGCTCCTGGACATTCTGCACCTTCCCTCCATCACTGGCTGCAACAGCTTCCAGTCAAGCTGTCAGACTGTTGCTCTGTCCTCACTGAGCTATGAAGAATTATTTTACATCTCTACTATAATTTATACTTGTTACTAAATAAGATTTATCCACCTCTTTATGATGCAACTTGTCTTGTGACAGTGAAGTTCACCTGCACCTTCATTCACAACTGTTTTATTTTTAATTGGTCAGTTACAGTTGATTGTAAATTGTTGAAATTAATGCAGTTTTAATGTTAAATAAAGTTTCTTATGAAGCTTTGCTTTGTTGATGGTTTTTATGGAGCGTGTCTGGTGTGAATTTTAACAGCAGCAGCAGCACAGTATAGAAATCACAACACACTGAAGTTTTTCCTGAATCTGTAATTAATCAAAGACTTTCTATGTTGCTTTAATCAA
>NW_019525488.1:642494-643004 GCF_002814215.2 Seriola lalandi dorsalis | reverse complement strand
TGAACATGAGCTGTACTACACTGACACCTGCTTCACAACCTGAACTGTCAGTGTTCAGTTCACACTAAAGAGTTTGTGCCAGTCAGTGGGTTTTTCCTCCAGGCAGCGGCCCCCCCATTCAAACTATTCGCAGACACTAAAATTTACAGATGTTCCCTAAATGCCTCACGTGCAGATTGTTGGTAGATGCTAGAATTTGCAGATGTTCCCTAAATGCCTCACATGTAGACTGTCGGTCGATGCTACAATTTACAGTTGTTCCCTCAATGCCTCATATGAATACTATTGGTAGACTCTACAATTTACAAACGCATCACATGCAGATTATTGGTAGATATTAGAATTAACAGACATTCCCTGAATGCCTCAGCGTTGTTGGTGTTAGTATTTTCATGGGTAGGAAAAAATACCAATCACCAGCAGCTTCGTTCATGCTAAACACTGTATGTCCACCATACACACTCCTTAAATGTCTCAGGCTTCTTCCTCTCTTGTTCCCTCTCACCCCCC
>NW_019525488.1:625603-642276 GCF_002814215.2 Seriola lalandi dorsalis | reverse complement strand
CCGGGCCCCACCTGCGTGTCACAGATAGAGGTGAGGTCAGCCTCTCGACAGGCCCCCCCCCCGGCCCGGCCATCAGCCGTGCTGCTGCACAAAGCGAGCGTCCGGTGGAGCGTGTGAATGGGGTCGTGCCTGGTAGATGGGAGACGGAGAGTGGAGCTGCCATCCGTGAATAAGGAAGAGAGGGATAACAATTCCTGAGGCTGTCTCCTCTGCATTAGCAATATCTGAGGGTCTTTAATGCGGTCTGCCTCCAGATGCTTCAAGGGCCCAAACACAAGGAGACGGGCTGCAGTGCTTTCTCTCTGCTGCTGCTTTGAATGCATCACCAGAGCGTCTCCTCTTCTGCTTGTGTAAACTGAAAAGAGACGTATCTTATCGGTGTCTCACGCTGAGAGGAGCCGTACACCAGATATGAAGAGGGAAAAAAATATTCATATTCATTCAGCTGCTTCCCACCACTTGGATTCAATTAACAGGGTAATGGATGCATTCAGCCTATCCTCACAGGTTCTGAATTAGAAATTTCAATTGGGTTTATAATTGAGTGCAAATGAATCTGTTGGCCTCAGGGGGGTTGGGACAGAGCTCTAGGGTGTGTGTGTGTGTGTGTGTGTGTGTGTGTTTCAAAGTAATGTCAAACAAAAATATACACCAGCTTATTCTACCACATTAGATGAAACTGTCCACCTGTTATTATGTTGTATTTTAGATGTCTTTCTCTTCTTCTGTGGTTTTTCTTTGAGGTCTATCTTGAATTTCTTGGAAAGAATTAATGTGTCGATTGTCGTGACATTTTGCGACACATTCACGTTCAGGATGAAATGTAGCAAAATCTCTTCTAGCGCCATCAACAGGTCAAAATCAAAACTTTAACTTTAATAATAATAATAATAATAATAACAACCCAACCAGACCTTCATCATACAATGGTAAAAGTCAACTCATTTCATGTTTTAATGACCAGCAGGTTACATTACTGTACAGCAACATCTCTGGACTCCACACCTGTTCTCAGGTGTCTTGACTGAGTGTCAGAGAAAAGAGTTGTGCTGCTGCTTCTCTAAATCTCTGAGTGGCTGAGGACCTGGATCCAGGTGAAGCCTCTCGGCCTCTCAGGTCATCAGGTAGAGGGCTGCTAACAGGTCCCGGAGAGCAAACTCAATATGGAGGAGTGGAATTTAGTCACTGTGAAGCACGGAGCTGCAACAGAGCTGCTCCGACTTTAACCACCTTTAGATTGAGGTTTGACTGAAGCTTAAACACTGGTGAAACATCCTGCTCTGTATTTATGACTGAACTGTTTAATTTTCTATATTCTCTTAACTTACATTTTAATACTTTTTAAAAATGTTTTTTAAATGTTTTATGTAAAGCACTTTGAATTCCCTTTGTGATTGAAATGTCTTATACAAATAAATTTGCCTTAAATCATATTTGTACACTTATCAGTGTCGTAGTCGAGTCACTAAACCTCGAATCCGAATCGAGTCTTGAGTCTCCAGCGTCGGTGTCCAAGTCACCGAAGAAGAGTCAGTCGAGTAAAGGAAAGGAGGCACGTATATATGCTGGGCAGCTGATTAGGGAATCGGGAACAGGTGTGCAGGTGGGTGTGGCAGTCAGGTGATGATTGAAGCTCAGAAACATCAGGGATGACATGGCAGGGAAAGTTACTGATTAACATGCTGTGCATTTCTTGTGTTTCCACTTGCAGGACATCGCAATATATTAAATAACCATCCAGATAATTTAAGTCCAAAATTTTGGTGTGCAGTGACTCCCTTCCTAATTTTAGATTCTCCACTCACTTGTCCCACCTCCAGGGCCCTGATTTAAATTAATCCATTCTGATGACAAGAAAAGTCAAGAAATATAAGCTTGTAACGCTCAAAAGAGATTTCTCATCATGTTTTACCATCAAGTGTGTCCAAAAATAGAGCGCTCCACTCTGTGCTGCAGTAAGGGTTTTCAGTAAGACCATATCTCCCTGTTTTTATCTGCTGACTAATACCTTCCAATCACTCTGAGTAACCTGCGACTGTATGTCTCAGTTAGACTGTCAGCGAGATTGTGTGGTAAAAATAGTGCATTGTTCCATTTGGTTTATTAGTAATTTTGACAGCAAGTGATGGCAGCGCCCTGAAAGCATCAAATTATGATAAACAACGTCTCTGCATATGATACAGAAAAGAATGACAGCTCATAATTTCACAGAATCGTTTCACTGCTGAATCAAGTTAAATGCTAATGCATGGCAATCACAGAGGAGCTGACACACACACACAGAGTTGCATTCACGCCTTAAACACACAACCTCGAGAGACAGATTAGCGCAGGCAGCACTGCTGAGGTGTTGTTTTGTCACAGGGTGCTGTGGTGTGCAGCAGATGGGACAGAGGATGAAGTGAGGAGGAGCACACGAAGGTGAGATGAGAGAAAAGAGGAGAGAACATGGTGGCTGCAGTCAGCTGCAGTCATAGAGAGATTAATGGGCTTCAGTGCACGTTAGGACGCTCATGATACACACATGCATGTACAGTATGTATAGAGTACAACAGCTCACCTCAACAAGGTATTTAATCCAGCAAGAAAACTTAAAATCGCATTTTTCATCACTAGATGTCGAACTATATCACCAACATCTCAGACCACAACTAACGTCTCGTCTGCCACAACCCCGTCCTCTCGCTTCATGTTCTCAGTCAGGAAGCTGTTGCGAAGCTCAGTGAAAGTGTCACTAAACACACAACAAGAAGCACAACTGAATAAAATTGCCATGATATGCTCCACAGCAATGCTAGCTGTTAGCTAACCAGCGGTCGCAACATTTGCCAAATGCATTTATAATAAAAGTAACAGCTGGTAAGCTAACGTTATCATGAAAACAGATATGTAACTTTATGAACCATCGAGTTACTGACACACGGAGGAGAAGAAAAACCAGTTCTGAATCCAGCTGGAGCTTTCAGCAGCTTGTAGGGTTCTCCTCTCAGTAAACCAGACCAGTATGAGCTCCATGGTCAGACTGGGAAAGAAATTCAGCCTTAGACTGATCCACTGGGACTGAAGTACTGAATGCAGAAAAATGATAGTTAAAGTTATAGAGTTATATTGATATATTATGTTATTTTGAATGCAAGAGTAGATGAAAGTATAAGTATTCAAATTTGAAGTACTCAAGCAGTACTTGAGTAAAAGTGGATTGCATCATTGTACATCTTTGATTTGTTCTTGTAAACATAATTAATAACAAAAACATAATACTTTAAATAAATATTAGCTATTAAAGAAAGGTCTAATGAGTGTATAGAGGGACTTGAAGTTGGGAATTGGCAAACAAAAATTTCAATGTATGAGGATGACACTTTCCTATTGAGTCCAAATTACTCTTGTTTACAAACCCTTCTTGAAATACTAATTTCTTTATAATTGAATATGGTCTTTTAGAGGATGTACTTCTTTTTCTCCTCTTATGGTTTAGTGAGTGTGAACTAAGAACAACATCCTGCCAAACCAAGTGTGACCGCCATCGATTCGTTTGGATGATTTTCTTATGGGGGAAAGTTTGACCCATGGCAGCAGCAGTCCCCCCTCCACATGCTCCACTTCTCTCAGACAACACTAAACACGAACAGTATTCAATTCAGTGATAGCAAGTTTACAAAATTCACTTTTTATTTAATAATCCCTCCCACACTGTTTGTTGTTTCGTCTGGTCTCGTTGTTCCCTGATTTGGCCGTGAAGCACATGTTCCCCCGGTGACGTCGGGTCTGCGGGGAGCAGCTGGGGTCTGATGACTTTCCTTCATCTTTACACTATGATGCGCTCGTATGTGTTCGCACTTAACGCCACAACTTCCCCTGCAGAGGTGAGCTCTCATGCTGGGATGTCAGCGGGGTGGAATAATCAAATGACATTCTACACAGTTAGCTTTCCAATATGATTAAGCCAGGTTGCCATTTATGGAGACTAATTTAGAATGAATTGTGATTAGCTATTTCCACCCTCTAAGGCATTATGCATTTAAATGGGACACATATTAAGCAGCTGGGAATATGACAGTGGCAGCTGATTCCCCTAAGTGCTGCACTTGAGTGTTTATTTCTCTGCTTTCACTGTAATGGACCCATTTACCTAGACGGGCGGGAGACCGGAGAGTCTGGCCTTTACTGTGCAGAGACTGAAAATGAGAGTGAGAGAAAAAAAACAAAAAACAGAGCATTTTGGGTTCCAGGGCTCGACTTGTACTGCAGTCATCTCACTCGAGGGATTAGGAGTCAGAAAGCCTCCCTCGATCTCTCTCCCTCCCTCCCTCCCTCCCTCCCTACTCTCCTCCTTCCCACTGCAGCCAAGGCTGGATTTACTATTTACCCCAGTTATTATCACGTTGGAGCTGTGATGGATACACAGAGTGACATAACACCAGGGACAGAATTAAAACTTCAGAGGAACTTCAGAGGAAACCCCTCCTCCCTCGCTCCCTCCCTCCTCCTGCTGGTTGTACAGGTATCCTGCAGGGAGGGGGGCGGGGGGGTCGTAGGTTGACTCGTGTCACCTGTCATTTAGCGTGACGTTAAAAGCTGCTGGGTCATTTACTTTCCCCCGAAAAAGTCGTAGTTTCTCATCTTCAGCTGCACACTGGACTCTGGAGAAGTGAAAACCCTGAGGATGAGGACAGACAGAAAACTCTTTGTTATCAGATTGAGAAAATAGTCTCATTTCCTCCCCGTCTGTCCACATGTCCCCCCTCGCCTTCCTCCTGATGTTTCTGCTCCTTTGTCACCTCCTTTGCCCTCTCCCCCTGCGCAGAAGATCTTATACCTCTCTCTAACTTTTCTCCTGTCCATGTGCTTCCACAGAGTGAGTGATGTAGATCATTACCAGGCTCTGATGGCTCTCTATCAGATGAAATCCACCTCAGCGCTCCATCAATGTCACCAAGGAGCCGTTCTGAGGCTAATGGCCCAGCTCCAGCACCGGGATCATGGTGGAACGTCAGACTAAAAATAACCAACAGACGGGTTATCATGGATATCATGAACACGATATCTTCTCAATAGTAAAGGAATAGTTTTTCAACATTTTTTGGAACTGCGCTTTCTAGCTCGTGTTATCATGTTAGCTTAGCTTAGCCTCTTACAAAGATTGGAAACAGTGAAACAGCTAGGCTGGTTCTGTCTGACGCTACCAGCACCTCTAAAGCTCACTGATGAGCTTATTTTATCCTCTTTGTTCACTCCATGCAACAACATAAATGTAAAGCAACACAGTGTTATTTCACACGGGGTTGTGCTCCAGGCTAAGCTAAGCTAACCGGCTGCAGGCCCTGGCTATCGACCTACTCGTCCAACTCTCAGCTACAGTAGAAAATGTCAAACTATTCCTTTAAGTAAGTTCAGGTGGTGTTTTTAAACAGCTACTCTGGACAGATGCAAGGCCAAAAATAATTACACAGCTTCACAGTTTGACCCACTAATTATTTCACATTTTCTGCACAGACAGCAACACTGATGACGATACGATTTAGCAGATGTTCTGCTGCTCACTTCCTTGTTTGTATGTGCTGTGGATTTGTCTAACTATAGTCAATGTTTCCAGTAGCGCACTTTGAAATTGCAAACTAATAAATGGAATGAAAACATGTAAACTTGGAAAAAACTCACAAGTAACAAAAAAAAACTGTGTTGTTTTTCAGACTAATCGACAAAGCAATATCTCACAAAAGTAAAATGGAAACACTTTTTCCACATTTAAGTCACATGACACCTGAAAACATTGCAGACTACTATCTCCTTGATTCATGGCTGCTGTCAGATATAAAGGAGTTTGCCTTTGCGTCATTACGTGCAGCAGACACCCTCATCTCCTTTGATTAAATACTACAACGGTTGTTGCGTTGGATGCAACCGTCCCAACACTTAGCAGATGCTAGAAATCCATCGCCATGTCTAATTGGAATGATATCGTTGAGGAGAAAACACAGCTTTAGTCGCACTTATTATTGTGTTTTGGCGACGTTTCTACAAAACTTGCTTCTATTTCGCACAAAGCTGCGATGGAAACCTGTTCTATGTTTGCTTTGCAGATAAAGTCCAAATTCACTGTGTTGTCTCGTTGACTCCCGCTGCTTTCACGTTGATTAATCCTCTCGTTCCTGAAAGCCTGCTGCAGATCTGTTCTCCCCAGCCTCAGCCACAATGATAAACAACACCAGCAGCAGAGGATTTGTCTTGTTATGAATTCATCCAGAATCCTATCAGTTTTTAAGTGACTCAGTTTGCTGTCAGTAGGTGGGGCTCACACCTCTTTGACCTACCTGGAATATTGTGCAGCTTCTGTCCAAACACGTTCCATGAATCGTGGCGGTGGACGACAGTATTCGTGTCTTTCCTCATCCAGCCAAAGTGAAACGTCTAACGAGAGAAGACGCTGTAATCAATTGAGGATCTCGCAGTAAATCTTCCAGAGGTCCCACCAGCCCAGAACAATAACTTAGAAAGCCTATAGCACTGTGAGGTGGGAGAAGCGCCGAACACCTCGGGCGCGCAGTGCAGGCTGGGATGGCTCCATCATGGCCTGCTGATTCATAGAAGACCTGCTGAGAGGCAATGATGGCTCTATTACCTGCAATATACAGCCTGTGACAGACGAGACAATGATGACAGTGACTGAGAATAATCACCGGGAATAAAAAAGTATTGGTACGACTTTCCAATAAAACATTCTTTATTAAGACACAGCTTTATTAATGTGTCATGAAGCATTCGCTAAAGTTTCATAAGTCAGTTATAAACCATAAACCAAGTTGTGAAAAATCCTTTTTACCAAACCTCATTTATCAAAATACTATTAACGTTTATAGCAGAGGGGAGAGAGGAGGCTCTGAGCCTCTCTTCTGATTGGCTGACTTTTCTGAGTGATCCAATAAAAATATATCAGATTTCAGGTAAAAACACTCAGAGAAACCAAATCCTGCAAGGTTTGGATGGTGGGTCCAGGTGGGCGGGGCTTGGTGACTGCTTTGTTGTGACATCACAAAGTTCCAGAAGTCCTGACGGCTGGTTTTAAGGCTCAGTTTCTGAATACAGGCTGTGTGCATTTCTCTGTGGACTGAGGCTTTGATACTTTCACAGTATTAATATAGAAGCTAGAGCTGATCTATAATCACACTACACATGGACACAGACACTTTACACTGGAGGAACTTTAAGGATTCTTCTCAACCTGGCAAAACAAAATATGTTCTCATTAACGGATGCTAACAGAGTGATAAAGCACTAGTAAATGATTGAGTATCCATTAATAAAGTTCAGCTTACAAACATTTTATAAACTGCGCCCTATTAGAAGGTCATACCCAGGTTTTACAGCGATTACTTTAACAGTACGGTCGCTGTGGCGGATTGTGGTGCTAACAAAGAGCCACATCGTCCATTGTCTGAATCCAGCTGGAGACCTTTGTTCATGTCATTCCACCATCTCTCGCTCTCCCTTCATTTCCTGCCATCACTCTGCTCCCAGCTTGATAATAACAGCATGAAAAGCAGGCTTGTATTATAATCACAAAGAAAGCTGTGTATATTTCTCAGTATTTTGAATGTGCACTTGAATAAAAACACATGTGCATTAATGTTATTTTGAATCCCAAAGCTTGATTCGTGCACCTTGAAACAAACAAGGAAACCATTTGTGTTATTTTTAGTGAGCATTATTGCTGTAGTTCACCAAGGTACACATTCTGAACACCCCTATGCACCCCCACTCCCACCCCCCCACCTCCACACCTGCGGAGGAGAAAACAATCTAACACCGAGGCTGGGAGTGAGAACATTTAACGGGAGATTGCAGACGATTTCACCGTTGAGGGAACTTGGCGGGGGTACGGTCGTGGGTGGATGGCGGTGAGCGGTTGTCTAGGCCACAGCTCCGAGTCCCCGGGCCCCACGACACTGCCATCTGAATCCAATCCACAGTCTGACGGATTGGGAGGCAAATTGACAGTGTCAGATTTCATATCACAGCAAGCTGCAGCGGGGCCAGGAGCAGGGCTGTAGTCTAATAAAGAGAGGACAGAGTGTCGAAAAGGTGGTGGGGGGAGGGTGTGTGTGTGTGTGTGTGTGTGTGTGTGTGTGTGTGTGTGTGTGTGTACACACTTATTCCTGCACTTACATGCAGATGAATTGTGAAATGAAGAAAAACAGCAACCCCAGCACCACTGGTGTGGCCGCTGCCCGTGCAGCTGCTCTTGTGCTGCAATTACACAACCTTTGTGCAGACAGGGGTGGGGTTGGGGTGGTGTGTGTGTGTGTGTGTGGGGGGGGAGCATATGCTGACAGAGCCTTGTAGTGTCGTACTGGAAAGTGGTTGCAGTGACTAAGCCTGGTGTGTCAATCTGGGATTGTACAGGCCTCTGGCTATCACAGCTCTGACAGGAGTGATGAGAGCAACAGAAGTGCCATATGTCAACCAGCAACCCAGGGAGCCCAGAGACAACATGATTAACCCCAGTTCAGGATTAAAGCCCCCCCACACACACACACACATACACACACACACACACACACACACACACATACTCTTCTTCATGTGTGCATGTAAACAAGTCTCACAGCAACAAATGAGAGAATCAAGAGAAAGAAACAACGTCGTGTAGTTAGATAAATATTGAGTTATTTGCACAGCAGCCTGGAGTGAGTCAGTTTGCTTTGACGGTTGTGATCTGCCCTCTAGTGGCCGTGCGGGAGACTGCAGGAAGACATCAGCGCTCCGGTCCACACTGCACTTCGCAGTCAGACTCTAGTTGGCCAGAAACAAACACACACATTATCTCAATGCTTACATCCATATACTGGCGTCCAGTTCTGATTTATATTGATTTTTACAGCGCTTGCATCTATGTGAATGGCCCTGCAGCGAGGCGCTCAGAGGCGAGATTAAATTAAACACAGAGGAGATGAAAGAGGATGACATTTTATCCCTGCAGACCAGAGCACAAGTCCTGGCAGGAAGACACACACACACACACACACACACACACACACACACACACACACACACACACACACACACACACAGGAGACTTGACTGGTCTGGACGAGATAAGCTACAGTGTGTTTTGTCTCAGGGAGCAGATTATCTGGGTAAATCAGAAAGAAAGGTTATACATTTGGAGTCTGACATTTTGCGTTGAGAGAGTAGAGGAGGTTTTTCTCAGGCTCCACCCTCGGTCCCTTGCCCTCCTGCTGCTCTGACTTTGGTCTCGTCTCCAAAGACATTAACTCTCTCCAGCCATTGTGTGGCCGGCAGCACTTCACATCTGAATCTGAGCTCTCTCTGGGGTTTTTCCACAGATCTGGATGAATTTCAGTAACACACACACACACACACACACACACACACACACACACACAGGAAGGTGAAGGCTGGAGGGCAGCTCTGAAAACTTCACAGAAGGAATTCAATGTAAATCACTTATTCATGAGTCTTAATAACCTTTGACTGGAACTTTTCATTAACTTCTGGAAATAAATCGTCTTTCAGCAGCTTCTTGTTCAGTGTTATACAGTCACCTTGGTAATATTTTACTCACAGTGGTCTGTTGAACTGCCAAGAGGTTTTTCTCTCATTCATGTTCTCCCTCTTGGTACGACTCGTCTGTGCAGGTGTGGAAACAGTAATCTCACTCAGGTACTGAAACAATCGAGACCCTTGTGAGGAGGTGGTCTCGGTCCGGTCCCAGACGAACTCTGGAGTGGTTCGTTTTTTAATGTGAAAGAGTTCTGACCTGGAAGTTTGAGCTTGACGGTTCCCGTAACCTTCTTCCTGTGTTTACTTTCCTGCTCCAGACAATCTGACCAATCAGAGGAGAGATCGTTCTCACCTGGTTTGTAAAGATGCATTTTGGTTCATTTGAATTTTTCTCTGTGTGAAAACAAACCGAACCTACAAGTTTAAACTCGTCAGCTAAACCACCTCAGACACGGAGATCAGGGGCAGGGTCTTTCATACGAGCAGGATCTCCACACAGGTGATCAATCAGGTGAGGCAAACAAATCCAAGGGCTGAGGCTGAACTCACGAACTGGCACAGAAGACGAGGAGCACGCAGACCAAACACACCTGGAGGGGGAAGTAGTTCAGTATCCAACAACAATGGGATTTAGTTCAGACTAGTTAACCGGTTGACTTGAAGCAACACTTTTATGAGATATACTTTTCTTGCCAAGATTTACTTTCAACTTTTTTTTATTTGTAAGTTTCTGCTATTGCTACATAGCTAACGTTAGCATTAGCACTTGTCTCGCTGAGAGCTTCAGCTTGTTGCATTTTAATACGTCCTCTGAGCAGCTGCTTCTTCAGTTACTCGCCATTGGGAAGTGACAAGACAGCCTGACTCGGCCAGAGCTAGCTAGTTAGCATGCTACTTTCAGCAGAAGAAAAGAAGTGATAGAGATGGAAGCAAAACAAAATGGCCACTCTACCGGTGGAGACAGCTGTTGTTGAGTAAATGAATGAAATTTGATGCTGAACTCTCGACATTTCTTCTAGACTGGTGAGTAAACAGGTGCTAATGCTAATGTTAGCTATGTAGCAATAGCAAAGGACTTACAAATAGCTCCTATTGTCATGTCAGTCTGGTAAATATAAGCCTATGGCCAGCAGCTGGTTAGCTTAGCTTAGCATAAAGACAAACAGCTATAGCCTGTTGTAACTGTTGACCTTTCTGTGTACGCTATCTTCACACAAATACACTGTTTATTTTGTATATTTCTTTACACTTTCATATGATAAACCCTTCTGAAGTAATGACCTTTATTCTGACAACACCCTCTGGCCAGTTATTACATCTCACCATGACTGATGAGGATTAAAGAACTAATGTCAGCTTTTATGTGTCTAAAACAGCTTTAAACAACAACAGAAATAAAACACTGATACACGAAGACGGTTTCATACGAGTAAAAGATTTATTTCACATTTTAGTTTTCTGTTAATTATCACCAGCTTAGTTTGAGGAATCAAAGACATCAAAGACGGGTCACAGGAAGCATGACGGAGGCTCATGTGCACAGAAGGACAAGAGGGACGGAGGGACAGTCTCCAGAGAACGATGAAGAAGGGTGAGACATGGAGTAAACCACACATCATGTCTGCTGATGGTTCTGGTGCTAGTACGGAAACAGTGTGCTGGTTTTTATGTTTTCTGTTCACTGACGTCAGGTAACATTATCAAGATGTGTATAAGAGACAGGGAGTAAACCACACATCATGTCTGCTGATGGTTCTGGTGCTAGTACGGAAACAGTGTGCTGGTTTTTATGTTTTCTGTTCACTGACGTCAGGTAACATTATCAAGATGTGTATAAGAGACAGGGAGTAAACCACACATCATGTCTGCTGATGGTTCTGGTGCTAGTACGGAAACAGTGTGCTGGTTTTTATGTTTTCTGTTCACTGACGTCAGGTAACATTATCAAGATGTGTATAAGAGACAGGGAGTAAACCACACATCATGTCTGCTGATGGTTCTGGTGCTAGTACGGAAACAGTGTGCTGGTTTTTATGTTTTCTGTTCACTGACGTCAGGTAACATTATCAAGATGTGTATAAGAGACAGAGGGCAGGGGGAGGAAAGTTGGCACTAACAAGGTGAAGTTAAGCAGCTACAGAGACATGACGACGTCACAACAAGCGGAGACGTGAAGCACAACACACACACATACACACAAACACACACACACACACACACACACACACACACACACTTGGCTTTACTGGAGATAAGCGGTTTGATAAACCCAACAGTCTGAGCTCTGGTATTCAAAGGTGACATTGTTTACACACCTGGCTTCACCTGAGTCGACTTTATACTGAGGGTGTCACTCAGGTAACACAGGGGGGGGGGTTAAAATAAGAGGTTGTGGACATGCTAACAGGGGCTAGGTGTTTGCCAGTCCCTGCGTATTGATGGTTATTGGTGACTGATCAAACCAGTGACCTGGTCCATCTGACCTCTCACCTCCAGTGCAGATGGGAGGGGGAGGGGGAGGGGGAGGGGAGAGAGTGTCAGAGTCACACAGGCACTTGAGAGAAATGACAAAAACACTACGAGTTCCATTAAGGCACAACAGATAACTACACACACACACACACACACACACACACACACACACACACACACACACACACACACACCAGTCTTTGGGACAAGAACAGCAGGATTCTCTCAGTGAGCACACACAGCTGCACACACAGCGCAGCGTCCTGCGAAACAGAAGCACAAACACCAGCTCTCTGTTGGAGTCAGTCCTGTGTGTCGATTGGTTTTTTCTTCACATCCACCCTCCAAAAAAAACCAGATCTCCATCCTGCCACATCCAGACGTCCTACATCTGGTTCGGCACGGGGCGAGCGATGTTGAACGGTTAGCGGATGTTCAGCTGTTCGTCTCTCTGAGAATAATCCTTCATCTCCATTCTCACGTTTAGTTTAAGAGGAATCAGAAGTTTTCTTATGAACATGAGCTACATCTTCTCTGATTTAAACTCATTAGATTCTCCATCAGTGAATAAAACAATAAAAGCTTCTATCAGGTGCGATAATGTAAGTCGATAAAATCCAACACGCAGGCTGTGTCCCAGTTCAGAGGCAGCTAACAGCTAACAGCTAACGCTACAACTGTTAAAACCAACAGACTTAAAACCTCAACCTCAACAGGAGCCACACTTTGCGACGCAGCGGAAAGGGCGGGAACAGGCCAGACCAGCTCATTTCGGTCAGGCCTTCGCGGTGTACGATGCGCGCCCTGAACGTGGGACACAGCTTCTCCTGTTGGAGGAACTGCAGTCATTAAATCAGCGGTTCTCCTCAAACAGCATCAGCAAACTCTTGTTTAATTCCCCACATCAGTCCAATTCAACGTTTGACAACCACTGAACTAAAATAATGAATGAGAAAAAAATTTAAAATGAGATGATCATATAACAGCAACAACTGGTTTGTTATCTATTCTGAAGAAAATACATTCGAATGCTTCCATTACATTGAGCCATAGACGAGCACACGGAGCCGCTCAGCGCTACATCACCAAGTACAGCTTTTAATCTGAAGGATAAAGCTGGCGTTATTCTTCTTATGCTTTTTATTCTTCTTCTTTTTTATTCTAATGTCAAAACATCCCATGAAAACTGACAATGAACTCGTCTCTGAACACTCTCCTAACCTGTCAGTTCATCAGTATAAAGGTCATTTCCTGAAAGAGTCGGGCGGCGCCGTGTTGAGCAGATGTTACTCTGCTTTTGTATTTTTAGCCGTGACCTTGTGAGTAATATCTGACACTAGAACAGTTTTGTAAGATTAATTTAAAAATCAGCGTCGACTCGTGTTGTACGACTCATAAAGGCCTCTGAGGCAGATTTGTGATTCTTGGAAATATATGTAAATTTATATAAATGAAACTATCCAGAGTGAGTGTGACTCGGAGTGTGAAGCTTCAGGAATAAAACACACTTTAAAACAACTCTTCAGGCAGCGGAGTGACACAGGTTTGGTGTAGTAGTGAGTATTTATAGCAGCAGGACGGCGTGCGTGGCGCTGACGCAGAGTAAACATCAGAGCCCACGTTCATCGTAGTGAGAGAAAAAAGAAAAGAGAAACGTCACTCCGAGCGACGGAGTGACGCACTCGTGTGTTTTTAGCAGTTTTCCGACGACACTGGGTCAGAGGAAGAAGCTAAATCAGGCGATCGGACAATACTCGATAACAGGATCAATTCATTGTTGTGTTTCCATGGGATTAGTCGACGGCGAGAGAAACACAGAACACGAGCAGCTTCATCCCTGAGCCTCCTCTCAGAGTCTGTACAACTCCTGTTCTGTTCTGACGTGAACTGGATCTCATCAAACAGCCGCAGCTGCTCGGCCAGAATAAATCAGCACCTAAAATCAGCAGAGGTAATTAGACACAGTGGATACGCGCACACACACACACACACACACACACACTTTGTACACAACACACACTCACGAACGCATGCATACAAACAAAGCTCACACACACACACACACACACACGCACACATACACACACACAGAAAGCATGATGAGTTATTAAACTCTCATGTAATCAAGGATCTGAATGTCATTGGCAATGCGTGGAATATTAATATTAATAGTGATATATTTATATATTCTTTCTTTCTTTTGAATCGGTTCTGATCTTTTTCCTTCATTGGTTTGAATCTGGTTTGAATCTGAAGAAGATTAAAGATGAAGCGAAGTCTTCCTCACTCCTGGTCTCGGTGGTTTGTCTCCCTCTCTGCGGCGACGGTGCGTCAGTGTTTTCAGCTCAACAGTCTTTTCTTGCTTCTCACAACAACCTCCTGTTCGCTGCGTGGTGCACGACTTTGTCATGTGGAGCGTAAAGTAGTGCACTACAAGTACAGCGTCTGTTGAGATGCAGAGGAGTGAGATGACAGGTGAGGGAGGGGGGGGGGGGGGGGGGGGGGGGGGGTTTAACTGCGGGGGAGGAGGCCCTTCTTGTAGGCCATCAGGCCGGCTGCCGTGGCGACGGACAGGAAGGTGGAGACTCCCATGAACTTGAGGAGACCGCCGACCGAAGGCAGGTTCCTCTCCCAGAAGGTGGTGACGAAGGGGAGGGCAGGAACCTCCTGGGGGAGGGACAGAGGGGGGAGGGGGGGAGGCTCAGTTACATTTATTCAACATTTTAAAGCTTCATCTGGTGCGTAAACATTCAGAGAGAGTTCCCTCACCACGCTCTCAGGCTCCGTCTGCCAGATCTGACTCTGGTGGATTTTACCCATCGAACACATGACCTGCAGCAGAACACAGGGAGGAACCCAGTCATTATAATCACAAGCACACACAGCATGAGCAATGACAACACACAGGAACATATACATTATATGTATAGAAATATAAAGTAAGGTCATTTCCTGAAAGAGTCGGGCGCCGCCATGTTGAGCAGATGTTACTCACACAGGAGAAATTAATAGTGATATATTTTATATATCCACAGCATGAACTCACACAGAGCTGTCTCTTATACACATCTTATAAAGGTCATTTCCTGAAAGAGTCGGGCGCCGCCATGTTGAGCAGATGTTACTCACACAGGAGAAATTAATAGTGATATATTTTATATATCCACAGCATGAACTCACACAGAGTCAGCTGATGCTAATGGGGGGGGGGGGGGGGGGGTAAACTGTGAGCAGCAGGTTGTGTTTAGGAGCATCAAGGAGCAGTTTAAATAAGCAGCATGAACGAGCGCCGGGCTGATTTATGAAGGAGTCTGCATCAGTGGGAGGTGGGGGCACCCCTGGGCGAGAGGGTGAACATGACCAGGGAGAGAAAAATCCATTTACAGCTGGAAGAATCTGATTCATGCAGAAAGAAAGAAATATAACCAGAGTACAGCTCTGCTGCTTTACGAGGTAATCAAGAGACACGTGTATAGATATGTATAGAAGTTATTAGTTAACATATATGAAACATCCATACAATATATGTTAACGACTAAGTTTATTAAAACAAATACAGAAAAATTCTGTATGTTCATATACGTTTTTATTTTATTTAGTCTTGAATGTCTAGAAAGTGTCTCAGACTTTTGGACTTTACTGTTTATAACATCAACATATACTGACAAGCTTTGGCATGGATATATATTTATTTAACCTATGTCTAAAATATAAGCAAACATATATATATATATATATATATATATGTATTGGACTTTTTATTATTGGTTTTGAAAAAAATATTAAAACTCATGCACAGAGGAGCATTTTTAAGGTTTAGGTGATTGTATTTCAAAAAGCACAAAGGAGAATTTGCTGCTTCATCAGCATCATCAGCAGCTGGTGTCGGTGGCAGGTCTAACTGACACGAGTCACACCTGCTACGTCGTGTCTTCACACCTCCACCTGAGCCGTGATGATGGTTTCAGAGTCAAACTGAAAGAAGCAGTAAATTTGCCTCTGGAGTAACTTCTCGGACCGACTCTTCCTCTCTGCGTTTGACCTCCTGGTTTCTTAAAGAGTCGTGAGGTGTGTTCGGAGGCTGTCGGCGCTCTCACCTCTCTGGCCGCCCTCTCTCCGGCCTGCACCGCCCCCTCCATGTAGCCGCTCCACTCCGTGGCGGTCTCTGTTCCCGCGAAGTACAACCTGCCGACGGGCTCCCTCAGCACCCTGGGGACAGGAGGAGACCGAGACCCTGAGCTTACAGCTGCTCCGTGAGGTTTAAAGGTGAACTTTCATTTCGTTTATTTATTCATTCGACAGGGACGATGCAATTTAACGTCGTTTCAAAACAGGTTATGAAACTAATGTGCTGCACAAAGAGTTTATAGCTGTTGCTAATTAATTAAATACATTAGTCTGTGATATTATGGATGTTTGGCCCTGACCAACAACTACTGCATTTCAGTAGCTACACTGTTGTGTGTAAAATAATCTCTCATTTAAAACAGTTGGTCGTTCTGAACTAATGTGATGATGAATCAATGAATTCAAAGAGCAACAAACGAACAAACTGTGTGTGTGTGTGTGTGTGTGTGTGTGTCTGTGTGTGTGTGTGTGTGTGCGCGTGTGTGTGTGTGTCTGTGTGTATGTGTGTGTGTCTGTGTGTATGTGTGTGTGTGTGTGTGTCTGTGTGT
>NW_019525488.1:599856-625200 GCF_002814215.2 Seriola lalandi dorsalis | reverse complement strand
TGTGTGTGACTCACCTGCCGTACTGGGTAAGGATTCCTGGGGGGAAGTAGGCTGTGTAGCAGCCCCCAGAGTACTCCTCCTCACACCAGTTCTTCTCCTCATAGTGCACCGGCTGAAACACACAGGTGAACACATGAATGAACAAATTTACCAACATAAAAGCCCCCGTTAAATATGCACATGACAGCTCACAGTGGCCGGCTGTCAAAGCCAAAACCGTTTCCCGCTCGTGTGCAGCCACCGAGTGAAAACACTTGTCATTGTAAATGGAGCTGAAAGAAACAGCCACACTCACGTGCAGCGCCTCCTCTGAGCCCAGCACCCTGGAGTAGATCTCACAGATCTTCTTCAGTCTGAAACCAGAGAGACAAGAGTTTGGATTAAACCCGTCCTGCAGCTTTATGTGAGAGAGTTAATCAGCTGTGTCGTCGTCGCCCACCTCTCCTCTTTGGTCAGCCCTGATAGTTTTCTGCACTTGCGGGCGAGGATGAACCTGGAGGAGAGGGAGAAGAGAAAAAATGATCCACACTGCGATCAGTACAGTGTCACATTCAGACACACTGTCCATTTCACGTGATGTGTTTCCACTCACAGGAAACTGGAGAGGGCCCAACCCTCAGAGTCTGTCTCTATTTTAGTAATACTTGTTAAAAAGTCCAGTTCCCAGTGAAATGACCGAGTCTTATTTAAAAAAATAAACATGTTTCTGTTGTTTTTACAGATTTACTGCGTCTTCAGCGGGAAACATCGGGCTTGGTGCCGCAGAGAAACACCTTTAAACCTTAAAGAATCAGCATTTAAATACTGTCACACCTCCGTCCTTTAAGGACGGAGGTGTGACAGCTCCGGAATGGGACAGTCACATGCTCTCGGGTGTTGAAGTGTAAGTATAATATCATTTATGCGATATATTCACCCCATGATAGCAGGCACCGTCCCATCAGGCTTTGTGTCATCCAGCGTCAGACCAATGGGAGCGCCCTCCTCCTCGATCACCATGCTGCCGCAGTAACCTGGACACACATCAGAAACACAGCAGCGTTAAAAAGCATGTCAGAGGATAAATGCTTTGACTCCGAGCCTGCGGGGTTAAAGCAGGTCGATGACCTTCCTCCAACAGTCTGTATTAATGATTTACTTCATGATTAAGTAAATGAGAGTGCGCTTCTTTACGCAGACGATGTTGTTCTCAGTGCGGCGACAGAAATCTACAAATCTCTGTCGCTGATGAACGGAGGAGTAAGAACTGGCAACTGGAGAATTAACATCATGTTTGGACGAAGTGAATTCTGTGAAGAACGTTGGTCTGTTTGTTGGGGTGGACTGGACCTGAGAACTGGGTGTGAACCACAGCAGACTGGGTGAGGAAACCCTCCCGTGGGGGAGACAGTCATGTGGTATTTACACACTGTATTGTGATGTGAGGAAACTTTAAAGGAATAGAGCTAATGTTCACTTTTCAGTTGTGTAAAGAAAAACGAGCAGATGAGATTCGGATGAAGCTGAAAAGAAAAGATCTCTCCCCGACTGAGGTGTGGCGTCTCAGCAGGACGTTGTGCTGGTGTTGAAGAACAGTTCAAGTGTGACGTTGGTTTATAACTCCAGAAAGAAGTTCTCCGGTAAAACTAAAACTAGATTGTTTCTTTATGAAAACACTTGAACTATTTGAGTATTTGCTTTAAAAAAGTTTCTATCAAGGCAGGGTTCCCGCTCTCTCTCTCTCTCTCTCTCCTCTCTCTCTCTCACCCTTTCTCCTCCAGAAGTTGTCTTTGTAGTAAACCATGCACTTGATGACGGAGCCCATGGGGACGCGGTGGATCAGCTGGTTCCTGAGTGGCGGGAGCTCGGGGTTAAAGTGCATCTTCAGATTCAGACCAGGAGGCGTGGCCAGGATCACGTACTTGGCCTGAGAGAGAGAGACAGAGAGAGAGAGAGAGAGAGAGACAGAGAGAGAGACAGAGAGAGAGAGAGACAGAGATAGAGAGAGACAGAGAGAGAGAGAGAGAGACAGAGAGAGAGAGAGAGACAGAGAGACAGAGAGAGAGAGACACAAACACAAACAGGACAGTGTGAGCTGCATCACATGGCACATGGCAGCAGGTTGCCAAGCAACCAGAGGATGGCAGCACAGAACTACTGTCGGCTGCAGTTTGTGCTTCAGACTGAGCTGATGGAAGAATTACATCTTTATAAATCTACGTTTATTATCATTAAACCAATAATATGACAATAATATGGTAATAAATATGTCTGCAGCGCTGGGAGACTGAAAGCAGCTTTATTTATACAGCACATTTCATCCCAGGTGGAAGAACTATGTGCGGCACAAAGAAGAAGAAGAAGAAGAAGAATTATCAAGGAAGTAACAACCACAAAAACAATGTGGAAAGTGTAAAGATAAAACATTAGACACTAATTAAAAACACATAACTCACACGTATGAATTAAAAACTATAAGAAATGAAATATTTAAGACCCAAAAGGTGTGCAAATTAAAACTAATAAAAAAAAGTAGGAATAAAATGTGATTAAAAAAATAATAAATAGTCAAATAAAAATAAATAAATAAAAGGAATAAAAGTTAAATGAAATGGTAAAAATATACGGAGAAGTCCTGCATTCAAAATCCTACTAGAGTAAGAATAGAGAATGCAAATGTCCCCTGTGATTATTAGACTGATGCCTCCAGTAGTTTGAAATACTTTACATCCTGGTTCAGGTCCGTCTGAAGGTCATAAGATAAATCTGTCACATGATTCATGAGAGAGTAAAGAAGAGGAAACTTTTGTGAAGTATTGGGTAATTGGAAATCTTTGGGCCTTGAACGGTTCTTTAAGTGAAAACGTGTGAAGTTCAGAGGAGGAGGAGACGCTGCTTTTTATTTCAGCTTTAAACAGTTGTGTGTGTTATATTTATAATCTTCTCCAGTGTTTTCAAATGTAAAACGTAGTGGCGTAGAGAGGTAGAAACACCCAGAGGAAGTTTGGCTGCCTCTGAATCATAACTAGGATTCTGTGTCGTGGCTGTAGTCGTGACGCTGCTTCACTGCGTTACCATGTAAGTCTGTTTGTCCAGCGTCTCCACCACCACCACGTCTCCGCTCTGGTCGATCCTGTAGACCGGAGACTGCAGCTTCACTCGGTCGCCCAGCTCCTTGGCCATGCACTCGCTGATCTGACTGGAGCCGCCTACGAACTTCCTCTCCTGCAGAGGAGGAAGAGGAGGAAAGAGAGAGAGAGCAGCGGTCAAGTCGTTGAGGAGGGTAAACTACAGAGAGCAGAGGCGGCTGGACTGGAGGGATCTAAACTAGTCTATTCAGTCTGACCCTGCTCGTAGCGCGACTCCATCCGGCCAATAAAACCTTCATGTCGGAGGAAAGCCGATAAAAATCTGTTGATTTATACTGGTTTTATCCTCAGTCCTCCCTCCATCACTCACTACCAATTTCTTCAACCAAAACGGAAAATGCGTTTGCAGAGCTCGGGCTGGCGACTCACTGCTGACTGATGGGGCGGACTGAGGGGGTGGAAAGCGATTAAGTGCTGCCAAAGCTCTCGTACACAAAATTAAATAGACAGTGACCTTTTCCATATGGTTAGTGTCAACGTCTTTCTGTTCTGTGTTCTCCCTGATCACAAACACATGCTGCGCATTCCTCTGTGGCATTCGGATGAATTTTTCCTGCCAGTCGCCGGAAAATTACGAGCTAAATAAACCTAAATCTGTTCTGGCAGCGCAACGAGGTGCGACTGAGCTTGTCTCGTTTGATTAAAGATGAGGTGACCAGATTTCTGAAATGAAAACCGGAAACTGTTTCCAACATTTTGTATTGTAATAAACTATTGTGAAGGCCGACTAATACAATGACGACTCTCTACCTTTGAAGCAGTTGTGAAGTATGTTTATTTTTGTTGTTTTACTGCTGGTTATGAACTCCTAACCAATGAGTGAGCCAGCTAACCTTTTCTTGGCCCAGAGACAAAAACAAAAGAGAAGAAAAATCTGATTTGATGGTTTTAGCTTCACTTCTGAAGCTGCTGTAGCTAGCAGCGAGCCCCCTCTGTTGGCCAAAACAAGCTCAGCGTTAGATGTATGTTTTTAATTACATACGTTAAAAAACTTGGACGTTTCCGGGGACAGCTCAACCCGAGGACAAGCCACCAAAAAACAGAGACATCTGGTCATCCTATGCTTATGTGCATGCACTGTTCACATACCCATGCACACACATAAACAAGAGTGAAATGAGGAGGTCTGTGACATCAGAGCAGGCCCACAGCAAGGTCTGTTTATTGAAACACAACCCCTATTCCTCGGTGGCTATGGCAACAGGGACACTCAGCTTGAAAAGTACGGAGTGCTCCAAGAAAACAGCTTTTGTCAGGCTCATCATTATGTGGAGCTGATCAGCGGTGAACCGAGCTGAACGTATCAGGGCTGATTCAGGAGGCTGTCTCTCTGCCTCCTGCAGCTGAAGTCCTGCACAACTTTATTTATTAGGCATCATCAGTTGGAGTTTCCAGTTCACCTTTTTTATTTTCCTTGTAATTAGAACCAAGTGCATCTGCCTTTCTTGGGAATATCCCAGTAATTAACGGCTTATTTTAATGGTAATTTATGAGGCGAATTTCCAGGAAAATACAAGATCTGTAAAATTCAGCTGCAACGTGACACTGTGGTGAATCAGCTCATGTCTTTGATACAGACACTCTGTCAAAACCAGATGTGTGGCTGCTTCGCTGAGCAAACAGGACAGCCCACGTGCACAGGGACAAATATAGATGCTGCGCACACACACACACACACACACACACACACACACACACACACACACACACTCGTACCTGTCCTCCGTTAGAAGTGGAGAAGATCCTCATGGTTCCTCCGCACTGCTTCACATACCAGAGGAACCACAGCGCCGACACCTCGTGGGGTTCAGAGGTCACGTTCACGTTGACAAACAGGGTGGCGAAGCGACGGACGGCGCTAAGAGACAGAGAGAGAGGGATTAACACCAGTTAACGTCACCCATCATTCTGCCGGTGTCTTTCTTGTCGTTGACTTCGTGTCACCTGGTCCAGCAGATTTTTTCAAAGAGCTGCTGCATGCTCATCTTGTCCCACTCCTCGGCGTGGGGAGCTCTCCAGGGCGCCTCTCTGGGAATCTGAAACACGAGGAGGAGGAGGAAGAAGATGAGCGAGGGACAAACAACGCTTAACAAAGAGCGGAGAGTGAAAGAAAAAAACCCTCGCTTTACCTCCTTGCCCATCTCATCCATCGTCCTCCACAGGTTGTTGAAGTCCAGCAGGACGATGGGGTTCCACATGGGGGGGAAGGAGCCTTTGAACGCGTACGACTTTCCCTGTTGAACACACAATGTTGTGATTTAAAACTTCACCTCCTGCTCAGCACCACTCTGTTGTATTCATACATGTCACCAACATCCTCTGGATATATGAAGATATAACTTTATAACATAAGGAATGCCCTTAGTGAAATCTGTATGTGTGCATATATTAATGTAAAAATTATGTGTTAACATTATAATTTTATTTATATGCAAGTTTATTAAAACAACAAATACTATATCTTTATATGTTTTTCTTATTAATTTCTCATTACTTTTAAACACATTTAACTCAAAGTGACTGTTTATAATATCAACATACACTGACAGGCTGTGTCTGTCTACAATATAAGCATTCATACATTTACTTGTATAGGCTCGATATATATGTCAATATATGAAATTGTTCCAATATCTAACAGGTTTCATATGTAATCTTTATATATATTTACATAAAATATAAATGTACAGTATATTTCATACAGGGGAATTCAATATATGTACATATATTACATTTGCATATGGGTCCTACTGATCAACGGTCAATATATTGATAATGATATTGGCCGTTCAGGTGAGATATTGAGGTATAGGTAGATATAGATATTTAGTGTTTGAGAGTCCAACATCAGCACTTTCATCTGGTTTGATGTTATAAGTAAAGTTAGAGTTCTTTATGTCACTGAATATGTACTATATATAAATTATTGAGATTTAAACAGCTGTTAAAACACGGGATTAAACTGATTAGTAGTTAAAAAGAACTGAGTCGACCTTAAATTGACCTCCAGTCTGATTAGTCACAATGACTGCGGGCGATATCCAAGTGGCGTGCGAAAGGTAAAGCAACAGCTTGGTACGTTGCCAGTTGCGCAACATTTTCCAGCAAACTCAAAGATTCGGAGTCATCAGTCACGATAAGAACAACTGCCATCCATGTGGTGTTTATAAGTCTGGACTATTGCTCTATTTCCCAACCACACAACTCATTTACCAATGTGGAGGCAGAGTGGGCAGGTTCAAAGGGAGCCATGGTTAGTTACGCCAACTCTCTGACATGGCAGATTTCACATTCAACTTTGGTTAAAGACGGACCTGAACCAGGACGAGGAAGAGGATGAGGAGCAAGAGAGAAACCAGGAACCCAGATACAACACGTCTCAGGTGAACCCAGGTCTGAGGAGAGCATTCCAGTACCTCAGCAATTTACCAGCTCCGTAGACTCCGGTCAGACCGCCTGTCCCAACCTTGGACCACAGTTTAAACCTAAACCCACCTACATTAAATCCATTTAAAAAAAAAAACATCTGGGGTCCAGATGTTTTCCCCTCTCATCTCCAGAACTGAAGAAGCCTCTTGTACGAGAGGCGAAACGTCTACAACCACGTCCAGCTGCCCTCCATTCAGCTTCTACCAGTTCACTAGGACTCATTTCAGTAACTGTAAAACTGGGTCCGAGAGTCAGAACCAGACGTTCGCCTGGACACTACCTGGACCTCCGTAACAGTCGCACTCGGGCAGAGGAAACTTAACCAACGAGAAAAAACGAAAACCTACTATTGTATAAGCTGTGCTGCTCTTTAAAATCAGCTTTGATCGCCAAAAACGGCGCCATCTTCTGGAGTTTCTGTACGTCTACGCCCTCTACAGGTGACGGATTCTCACCAGCTCGGTGAGATCTGTTTGGCTTGATGCCGTTTTTAGGTCAAACGTGATCACGATATGATAATAAAGGCATTTAATAGTTTAAAACAAAGAGATCGTCTTGGAGTTTTATGTCTGAATTCAAACACCTCAAACAAAGATCACATTCTGCTGTTTCCTAGCGAGCGGCGCTCCTCGCTGTGTAGAGGGAACTGTCCATTCATGCATGTGCTGCTGGTGTAACCGTGCATGGTCTCAAACGTCATTGACATTTAGATTTGACGGTTAAATTTGCTTTAAACTCCATTAAACTCCAGCTTCACCTGAAAGAAAAGGAGAGTGGCTCCATATAATGAAGCCTTTGTGCGAGCGCTCTCAGCCTCGCCGTGGATCACTCGTCTGGTTTCCTGGGATCACTCTCTTGCTGCTGCACTGAGCTTGAGCCAATAACAGCCTCTTATTATGGAAAGTATCTCATTTTGGTTTGTTATGTAATTTTCTGTCATTTCATCTGAGATTCTTTCCCGATCACACCGACGTACAACAGATAAATGTACTATTTTATTTTCTCTGTAAATTTTACTTGTTTGTTTAATTGTCCAACAATATGACTGCACGTGTGTGTGTGTGTGTGTGTGTGTGTGTGTGTGTGTGTGGTTTCCCCAGCTGCTATCAGGCTTTGCAGACATGCTAACTTGTATATAGAATTATGGGTTACTGTTTTTAAATGGTTAAAGCTAATTATCTATTTTTATTTCCATTTGTACATTTCTTTGTTTGAACATTTCACTCAGGTTGAACCAGCAGATACACAATATAAACGTACATCACTGTGGGAAGGTTTGGTACTCTGAGAACACAAACACACACACACACACACACACACACACACACACACACACACACAGCAAAAAAGTTTGACCTGAAAGAACCAAAGAGTAAATGATATTATGTGATTTTTTTAAATTGAACAGTTTGTAGCTCGTGTATCAGACGAAAGGAAAAGATCAAAAAGGCCCAAACAAACTGCCGAGGACGTGACTCCTGTTGGATAAAAATAACAGGATGCAGAGATTCACTGTCAGCAGCACGGAGCCTCTCCTCTGTGGTTGTTAGTGGCGCTCCACATATAGATTTATGTTAAATTTACTGAGGTGAAGGGGCGTCGTTTCATTCACGGGCAGTGTAGGAAGACAAAGCTCTTCTGGGAAAAGATCATTTCAAAGGAAATTCTGGCTTTTCTTTAATATTAAGGTTGTAACACAGTTTTTTTATCAAAAGGAAACAAATAATTATAGATATTTATTTTCTGCAAAAAGAGCGACTGCAGTGTTTTAAGTATACGACTCTGAGACCATCAAACTGTGGATTTAACAGATGCTAAAAACCTTCGCTGTAAACGAACATGTTAGTATGAGGAATCTCCAGTGCTTGAGAAAAACAACTTGTTCTTTGTGTTTTATGTCGCCTGCTTGTTTTTTCTGTCTTGGTGTGAGTTTATTGGACGACACAGAAACGATTAGTCTGTTGTAGTATCTCCACCAGCTGTGATACGTTAGTTAAGACAGTTTTCAGTATGACAGTTTAAAAGGTTCATTCTTACTTCATGTCTAAACTAAAACTAAGAACTAAAATCTAACCCTGTTTTCAGAAGAGCTCTGACCTCTATAAAGTTTCTTCCTACACCTGGAGGAGTTGTTTATAATCTGATAAATATCTGTTAGTATTATTTCGCCATGACAACGAACCATCTGAACACCGCGGAGTCAACACCACACTGTTTGGTTTTTAACGGCAACTCAGACAGAGGACCAAGTGTCTCACAGTACATCACCCACTGCTGTGCACTAAACTGTCCGTTGCCGTGGAGCAACAGGTCTGTCACCATGGTGACGCCAGCCAAGTGGATACAGAAGGAGGAGAGCAGAGGAGGAGGAGGAGCATCTGTGTCCACATCAGTGAGCAGAGAGTCAGTCACAATCATACACCAGCTGCAGGTTCGGATTCTTTACTTACTTTCACTTAAACATTCAGAAGTATTTGCATCAAAGTAAACTCAGAATATCAGAGCAAGAAAACGCAGACTACAAGAAGATTAAAGACGTGATCTGAGGTTGTTGTTGTAGTCGAGTCTCTGACGCGACACGAGATCAGAAAGATGTTACATATGTCGTTATGTAAATTTAGATTACACAGCATCATATATATTATCATAAATGATATATATTATCACTGGGTTATTAATGTGAAACACATAATTCCAAAGTTCAGTTGCAGAGCAGCGTTTATAAACCTGTCAAATAAAGTTACACATGTGGAGAAAAGGTTTCTTAGGCATCGACTTGAAGCCTCGAGGGAGGAGACGGTTATAAACCTCATGTTTTTAAAATGAGATAACGGCCCGTATGGAAACAGATGCAACAAAACTACACACTTCCTTCTTTACCAATGAGACATGTTAAAAGAATTCCTGTAGTTCAGACTTTCACAATCATCAGTCCTGTGAACGTGCAGACATGCACGACCTCCCCGCCGCCCGAGGTGCAGCCCGTGGGACGATCCGCCGCTCTTTCTCAATCTCTGATAACCAGGGAGAGTATTTTATCAAAGTCTGTTCCTCCATCTCTGATAGTGATGGCTCATTAATAAATCCTGTGCTGAGAGCTGCAGCTGCCTGTTAGCCAGCGGTTTGCTGATAAGGGCGGCTGGCGCTGGCCTTTAGGATTATAATCTGCCATAGAAAAGCTGATTAGCTACGCAGCTTGCTTGAAAGCTAGCGCTAATTACACAATGGCTCTGCTCACACGCTGCTTTACTCTTACTCTGGCTGCTGTCCTGTGAAGTAATGTCACCATCATATAAGTTAAGATCAATGTGAATTTCACCCCCGTGTTTTCCTCTGCTATTAATGTCAGACTTTTACATTCTGCAGCTCGTCTGTCTGAAGAGCCGCTTCGCTAACGACACAGTGCAGAGGTACAGCAGCAACACGTGCTGGAGGACAGGTAGCAGCTGCAGTCAGAGGGGACAGGTGAGAGGAAGTGACACTGCAGGAAGAGCAGGTGCAGGACGTTCTAAACGTTTCTATCCTGGTTCTTCGTCAGGGAAATGGCCGACATGTCAGAGCACGAGGTGCGTACAGACACAAAGTCAAATCAGAATAAATACTTTTTATTCTTGGGAGGAAAAGTTTTTACTTTAACTTTAACTGAAGTCTGAAATTTTACTTTTAGTGGTGTAATAACTAAAGCCCTGTTTAACTCCAGTTCCTCCTCCTTCAGTCTGTTTTCCTGCTTTTAAGTATTTTTTTCCTGCTGACAGTGACTCTGCAAAACTTTATTGATCCCTAAGGCGAAGACATGTTTTCATCAAGGAGGTCAGAGTTAAAGGTCGGAGGTACACTCAGGTACATGCTGGATAAATGAGTGAACTGTGTGGTTACATCTTCTCATTAGCTCCCACTGCACCCATGTTCATTTAGTCTGATGAGAGAGTCGTCAGGATCAACTTGTTGCTTTTGGTTTTTAAAATGGAGGTTTTCTGATAATAAGAAAATTACCAGATTTAATCTCGACTGTGTCTCTGAGTTTAAAATGATTCTCATTATTTTCTGCAGAGTCAGCTGTGGGAGCAGTGACACCAAAAAAAAAAAACAGAGTTCCCCTCATCACTGCACACATCCACAAACACACACTGTCTGACAGTGATAGGGCTGAGCGGCTTTTGATGAGGCATGCCGCCATGGAAACCAGCCAGGAAGCTACGAGAGGCGTGTGTGTGTGTGTGTGTGTGTGTGTGTGAGTGTGTGTGTGAGTGAGTGTGTGTGTGAGTCAGGGTCTTTGAGTGGATCTTGCAGAGATAGTAGCTAAGGAGACACAGGAGCTCCCGAACAGGAGAGCTCACACACGGCGTCCAGTCCTTCACTGAACCTCAGGTTTATTCTGCAGCTGCTGTCAGGAAGGTGATATTTCACAGCACTGCTGAAGTAGGTCAATGGTGCATTAGTGCGAAGGACACAGTGCTAAGAAGACCGGCCATGAAACCATAACTCAGCATGGATTCAAACTGAGAGATACTGTTATTAATCAATATACCACTGATCAGAGCTTATTGACTCCTTTGTGTCCATTTAAATCCCAGAGGACAGAAAGTGTGGCATTAGTTATTTCATTCTTTCTTCTACTGTATCATGACTGCAGACTGTAAATAAAGATGGACGTCGCCTCTGTGATGTCACCCACAGGTTTCTGAAGCTCAGAGTGAGCTGCTCCAACACAGCCATCTTGGCAGTGTCTGACCACGCCCCCTAGCTCCCAGCTATTTCAAAAATAGGCAAAGAGGAGGGGCTTGCATGGAGCTGAGACTTAGGCTGTAAAGCTGTAAAGCTGTTAAGTTGGACATTTTAACATGGGGACTGACTCACTGTTGCAGCCAGACTCTAGTGGCCATTAGAGGAACTGCAGCTTCTGGCTTCATGTTTCAGGTTGCCGTTTGATTCACGACCTTTAAGTTACACTTTCATGTCTGTAGGATTTCCAAGGCAAAAGGTACATTACAAACAGCTTTTTATATAATTCAGTGAAAGTGTGTTAGAGGCCAGAAGCTCAAAGTCCATCTCTGAAGTTGACATTTATTGACTTGAACACAGCCTTTGTTGAGATAAGTGCTCACACACACACACACACACACACACACACACACACACACACACACACAGGCATATATATATATAAAGTCGCCAGCCACACCAGGAAGTCCAGTGATTTACAGTAGGAGTAGTTTGAACCAGGGTACATGGCAGCAACAGCAAATCAAATCAGGTGGAGAGACACAACTGTGTTAAGGACAGCGGTGCGTCCACGCTAATGAGATATAGAGCAAAGAATAACAAGAACAGAGAGAGATGGCCTCAGTGTCTCTTTCTTTCTTCCTTCTTTTGTTTGCTTTTGCCATCCTTTCAACCACTCAGAGAAAAGAGAAACTGCATTACAGAGAGGCCTCAGGCGAAGATTAGCATCTCCAGTCGCTAATGACATGGAGGAAGTCGCAGCGAGGACACGGCGTTTGGTTTCCTTCTGAATGTTACCTCCGTCTTCTCTGAGAGTCAGAGGAGCGAGGGACGCCAGTGCCTGTTTTTAATGGCAGCTGCAGGTTGAATCACACTTCCATAGCAGATTGTACATTTCATCTGTCACGCACTTACACTCAGCTGTCGCTTCTGATTATCACCAGTGAACAGCTTTGAGCGTATGGAGACTTATTTGATAAATGTGACAAATTCCCTTCATGACACGAGGATTTATTATTGTATAAGACTGAATTAGTTTTAGCTAGGTGTTCCTAATAAACTGCCAACTGTCAGCAATGTTAGCTGATAAATATATTAACGACCTCCATGGCCAACTGAATGATCTATCGTCTATTGCACAACAGCTCAGAATCAGTTTGCTCTACTTTCTGAAACCGAAGGACACATCTGGAATATGTATGCATCCGTCACAGACGTCACATCGCCGTAGAATATTATCTGCTGTCGTAAAAACACACACACAAACACACACACACACTGGGACACTCACCTTGACATAATGCACCAGGCTCTCCTGCTCGTTCACTTTGTACGTCTTTATGTTGTACTCTTTGGCCAATCGGAGGATGCGGTTCTGAGTTGGTCCGATGTAAGCCCCGCCCAGATCAACCCACTTTGTCTCCTTATTCTGAAAAACACACACACAAACATGACAAAAGAGATCATTTACATTTCACAACAGTTAGCTAACAGCTAACAGTTGTCCATACACTAATACAAAGAAGAACTGGATCAGATACATGCTACAGCAGCTCAGTGTGTGTATAAATGTCTGCAGCCTTTTTTCCTTGTTGCTTCAATGAGTCAAAGAACAGCTCATCTCAGTGTAATTTCAGTTTAACTTGAGCTGCAAACCACAAACCACAAACTGCTTCAAGTCAAACTCTGGGAGTAAAGATTACACAACCGTCTTGGAAAGGCAAATGCATTCGCACATTTTTAATATCTAGCTAGACCGTAGTGAGATTTCAATGCATCTTGAATCAGAGAGCTATCTAATTCGCCCAGAACGCATGAAGTGACTGAGTGTAAATGAGGTCATTGATATAAACAAATACATGGGTAGAGTCTCAGCCAACATCCACACGACTACATTTCATTTTAAAAACAGTGTCTTCAAACGGAAAAGACAGTTTTAGCTCCATATCACAAACAAGGTCTGTCCATACCAACACCTGAAAACACAAACACCTGATCACGTACCCTGGGCATGTACAAGCCGGTGTAAACAGGAAGTAGATTGTCTGCTCTGCATTTGATTAGTTGAAAATAATATTACAAACAAGGAACAACAAAGCAAAGACAACACGGTCAGAAATGCTTGTATTTCATTATCATGTTGTATTCAACACTGGTAGTCAAGGCTGAGGAGAACCAATCAGGAGAGACTGTGGGAGTCTGTCATCATTTTCAAAAGTCTCCATTTTCGGTCCCCGAGGAGGAAAACGTAGCAAAAGAAATCTTTTTTTTTTTGGTCTCATTTTTCGAAAATATTCATCACAAAGAACAGATACTTCATATGGAGTACCACAAGGCTTTGTCCTGGGTCCACTACCTTTTAGTTTTTATATGCTGACAGTAGGGCTCGTCATCCATAAGCACGGTATTGAATGTCACCCGCTATGCAGATTACACCCAACTCTACATGTGGCTGTATTTCCTCACAACCAAACTTTATATTTGAACCCTAAGTCTAAACACAACCATAAAACAGTTTAATAATGCTGTAGTTTTCTCTCCTGGTCTTACCCGCACAGTGAAGGTGCGACCGCCGACGCGATCCCTGGCCTCCAGCACCACAGGGTTCAGTCCATGGGCTTTCAACAGCTTGGCTGCACTTAACCCTGCAGACAGACAGAGAAACAGGGAGGTGAGTAAAGGCACATATTTAAGTCTCAATTCCCATTTGTAGTATTCACACAGTAAAGGCACACAGGAATGGAGGAGTTAGTGCCTCCCGTGAAAGAAGCATTTCGTCATGTCTTTGTGAGTGTCTTGATTAGGTAACGTTCAGACAAACTGGATGTATGAAAAACAAATCCTGTCTCTTCTGCTACAGTTTGTTTGAATTGTTTTCTTTTGTGCTTCTTTACTGTATATCCTTTTTGTGCACAGGTCTCTCTTGAAAAGGGATTAAATTGAGGATTAACTACCTAACATTTGCCTTTTGAATGACTTGGCTGGATATTGAGAGAGCTATGGGAAGGATACACATGGCCTCAGACAATCCCTGTCACAACTTTACACAGAGAGTGATTTATAATGATGAGATAGCGATAAATACTTAAGTATATGGACACTTCAACACCACACCTAAATGGGATTGTTGAAAGAGCATGGGTGTGAAACCATAAATCATGCTTTTTCTGACAGTTTGACAGATGGGTGTTAATAATACTACAGTACCCATGAGCCTCGACTGAAACACAGCAGCATAGTAGCTGAATTCATCCTAAATGATTTAATCAACTTCTTAGCTTCTACATGACATTATTTTTTAAACTCTTATTGGACGGTTGTTACCTAAATGCACCTTGAGATTGGTACTTCACGCCTTGCTTTATGTTTTTATCTACATAAGCTTTTACCTTTTGACAAAAATATTTTCTAACAATATTTTTGCACCAATGATTCATCTGGGAGAGTTTCAGAGTCGACTATCACACGTCCCCAAAACGGCACCTTATTTCTTCGGAGCTCTATTAGTGTTTGATGAGGTTGAAGTCAGGGCTCTGTACAGATTAGTCAAGTTCCAAATAAAACCCTTTCATCACTGACTCGAGGGCATTATCATGTTGAAACAGGAAACTGTTGCCAGAACGCTGGAAGCACAAGCCATGGAAAACAGTCCCAGATCAAAAGTACATAAAAGTATATAGATGTATGTGTACTTGTGGCCATCTAACACCTTAGCAAAGACTGATAAAAGCAGAATACAAGAACAGGCACCCACATCTGTGCAAATGTTGTTCTAGCCTTTGCCCTAAATTCCCTTCTTGCCTTCCCATCTTCACCTCTTACTCTCTCCATCCAAATCCTGCTAAGCCCTGTTAAGGCCAGCAGGGTTTATATTAGCTTAAACATAGTTTGTCCTGTATTACCCAACTTCAGCCCCCCCCCCCCCCCCCCATCCCTGTACAAACACACCCAGCCTGCCAGGCTTTGGAGAAAGCATTAGCCCTGACCAGAGGAGGCTCGCAAATCTTCCCCCCGTTAAATTGATGCCATTACCTGCGCTCAGCTCAAAAGGTCAGTCTCTGTCTTGGAAAACAAAGAGCATCTGTCTGCATCTCTTGTTTATGCCAATAGCACTCACTGCAAAAAGTAGCCTCCTGTTCAGATAGGGCTTTGATCAGAAAACAAACTTGATTGGAATGATTAAAATATAATTTCTTTTCTTTCTTTGATAAAAAAAGCCTTGTACATATACGACCAGTACATTGGTGTAAAGTTCTCATCACTTCAAAGGATTCAGACTGAGCTTTCCCCCTGTTGTTTTTCTCAGTTTCCCCACCATGAAACAAAGAGGAGGAGGAGGAGGAACAAACTGTGCTACTGGAAAAATCAACCGACTGTTCCCGAACTCAACTTCAGCTCAGAGGAGAGACAGATTGAAATTCAGCTCATGCAGCGAGGAGGCAGAAACAACCAAGAGAAAGAGAGAAGGAAAAATGTGAGATGATTTGAAGGGAATTCTGTTTTTGAAATCGGAAAATATGTGTGAATCAAACAAATTCTTCATGTATTTATTTGTTCTTTCCAAGGGCCTATATACAGAGAGATTTATACATTGGACAAACATCTGCAGTCCTCTGGAGATGTTTCTCTTGACTGTGAGAGAGATAGTGCAAACCAAACACAATCATTCACATCAACATTTTCCAGCTGCAGCAGAGCAGGCGAATCTGCAGAGTTTAAAACTTCAGGAGGCTTTTAGCAGGTTCAGATACTACACAAAGTTTTTTGGAGGATAGAGCTAACTTTAAAAGACAGGTTCACAAGTTTTCAAATCCAATTTAAAACAAGACTGGATCCAACCCTTACATATGGCTGAACCGCATTGTGTCATCATTCAGTCTAGTATCAGCTGGTTTCACTCTAATATCAGCTGGTTTCAGTCTAGTCTCAGCTGGTTTCAGTCTAGTGTCAGCTGATTTCACTCTAATATCAGCTGGTTTCAGTCTAGTATCAGCTGGTTTCAGTCTAGTATCAGCTGATTTCAGTCTAGTGTCAGCTGATGCAACCAGTGGTGTAACTTCATTACTCATCAGTCAGTCAGCAAGGTTCACGTTCATGGGGCTGGGCCTGCTGTTGCGGTCCAGCCAACAATAATCAAGTGACGATGAAAGAGTTTTTACTTGCTATAAACAATCCTCACTGATAACAAAGGCAAACCCTTTCAGTGCAAGTGATGGGGTTAAAATCTTTTAAAATCCTTACCCTTTGCTAAAATGTAGATATAATATTGATCTGCAGCCAGTGTGAGGCGTCAGCCTCATCTGGGTTACACAGCTGAACCGGGAATCTTTCAAAGTTATCATCCCTGCACCAAAACCCAAAAGAGGAACAGAAAGAAGGAATTTTAGATTAAAAAATAACTTTGGAAGACTCAGATTTGAGTTGAATAACTGATTACACTGAGCAGAAACCTGCTTCAGTGTTCAGAGGAGTGAAAATAGCGAACCGGTCCACTCCCAGCCATGAAGAATACGCCTGAAGGGATTACCAATGGAGGAAAAAGGTCAGACAGTCTTTGGTGGAGACCATGAAGAATCAAAGAGAGACAACACAAATTTCTCCTCCTCCCGCTGCCGTCCTCACTCTGAGCCACACTTCCTGTGCTGGTCGAGGCTTTCTGCACCTAAAGACATGCTTGATATTTATCAAACAGACGCAGCCGCCTTGAAGCGCAGTCTTCCTGTCATCTGAGGCGCAGCTGCCGCGGCGTGCATTCAGCCGGCCGCCTCCCTCCTTTGTGCGTATGCGTTTAAGGAGGGATCACACAAGAGCAGCAGGGAGGAGATATGATAAGTGAGAGTGATTGTGCTGTACATCTATTGGTCAGGTGTAAATACGTGCAGGTATATTAAACACTAGGTCGAACTGACCTGTGTGGCATGAAAACCTCAATGACGAGACCAAAAATAAAAAGTGTGCGGAGAGTAAAGACGTGAGACCAATCAGAGCCGTGGCTCATTGTGTCCTCATTAAACCTGAAGTTCACTGAGCTGCTCATGACGCACCTTTGTGTCCGTTTTATATCATTTCATCTCGTTTTTCATTTCCGCAGAGGTGTGTTTAATGATGTCTTTTACTGCGTTAGTTTACTGCAGGTAGAAATGATTAACACGTGTTAAATAATACACTCCCAAACACGTTTTATCAGAGGGAGTTGTAAATGTCGTGCTTTCGTTAATTTCTATTACATCACCACGTTTTGATTGTTTCTCTCAGCGTGATGATGTTAGACGGATCACATCCTGCTCCCAGCTGCAGCTGCAGAACACGAGGCGGCTGCGTTATAAACTCCATCTCTTCTACAGTTTTATTTGTCCTCCCATGTCTCTTTTCTTCGTCTCTTTGTTTCTCCCTCTCCCCGTCTCTCCCTCTCTCCTCCACAGCACCTTGGGGCTCTGGGTGACCTAATTGTCTCGTCCCTCCGAGATGTTTGAGAGGAAGAAAACACAGAACCGACTGGGTGTGTACGTTATTTTTATTGGCCCAAAAATACTGTTATTTATGTGTTTGACCTGAGATTTCCATGCAGAGCCACAGTACACTTAAAGCTGCTATGCAAACTGCACACACACACACACACACACACACACACACACACACCTTACTAACAGTAGAATATCGGAGTACACAAACCAAGTGTGGACGTCTGTTTCTTGTCATTTTGAAAAACAAATATAAACTTACTCCAATTTTTATTAAAAATGAAACAGTCTAACTTCTAAAATCTATAATCATATAAAGTCAGTCTCTAGTTTATTTTATCAATTAATTTAATCATCATCTCATTTTTTCTCCTCAGTTATTTGTTTTTAAATGTTTATCTTATCATTTATTTTTATCGTTCATCCTCAATTTCATCTTGTGACAGCAGCGGCCAGAAGAACCAATGTCTAGAAGAATCATTCCAACATGGAATCAATAACTATATATTGTGTATGTGTAAATCAATGGCTATTAATATAGTCGGCTAATATGGAAACATAACCCCCCAAAGTAGAGACATAATTATAGCCTGGTTTATGGCATGACCTCCAAAACGTGCCCTGTTGGTTCATCAGTCCACTGTTGGATAGACCACACACACACACACACACACACACACACACACAGTTTGTTCCTGCCAAGTGGCTCCATCTTAACAATTACTGTTGTCAAGGAAACTGTGTCTGTCCCTATCTCTTTTTCCAGCACAGAGGGCAGAGGATGAAAAGGAGTGTGTGTGTGTGTGTGTGTGTGTGTGTGTGTGTGTGTGTGTGTGTGTCTGTGTGTGTGTGGAAATCCCACTGCTTCTGGACTGAGTCTCTGCCATATTTGACTGTATAATTCAACATGAATACACACAGAATCCAGTCCAACACACACACACACACACACACAAACACACACACACACACACACACACACACACACACACACACACACACATACACACACCAAAGGCATCTGTGTGCAAAGTGCTGCTTCCTTACACAATTGGTATAAAGTACATCTCTAATCATTATTATTTGTAGTATTGATTATGTATTGAGTCAGTGTTGACTATTGATCATGGGCGTGTTGTCTACACTGATTATTGGCTTTGTTAACACACAACATAAACAATGTTCGTGGACAAGTTGAATACTTGTACATGAAAATACAATACTCAGCAAATTAAAGTGTATTCTGAGCAGGGTGTGTGTGTGTGTGTGTGTGTAGTGTGTGTAGTGTGTGTGTGTGTGTGTGTGTGTGTTTCTTTGTCTACATATGTCAGTTTAGCCATAGGCTGACAACATGTTCAGGGCGTATCCCTCCTCTCACCCACTGAATGCTGGGATATGGGATGTATGTCTGCACACCCCCGCAGCCCTGAACAGGAGATAAAGTGATAAGGAGAGAACAATGGAGATGTTTTTTCCCTCAGTTATTGCAGCTGCAGCTGCCGCCTGGTTTTAGACCGCCTGGTTTTCTGGTTTTCTGGTTCCTTCTTTTCTGATTGGAAATTTAATTATTTCATAAATTAAAATTAAATAATGAGGCTGACAAAGATGCTTCTTGTAAGACTGATATGAATCCTGTCGTAGCATATTAGCTGCTCTACCTAACCATCTACCAAACATGATCCTGAGCACGACATCCTGTTGCTCATTTACAGGCTTTTGGATATCGTCTCAGATAAGTCTGTTTCGTTGGTGATGCACAGGTCAGAGTTTTAACAACCACACCTGCCTGATCTGCCAACCTGCAAAAATATGCATCAATCATTCACCCATAATGCATTTCTGTAGCACACGTTATTTATGACTTAGTTGAAACGTTGCTTTGTCACTTTCTGACCCAAACCCGTCCGACTAGTGGAAGAACCTGCAGGTTACGTGTCGGTTAGAAACCACATTGTGTCTAATTATATGAATCTAAATTTTCCTTTAAGATCCTGTGAGCATTTCCTGTTCCTGTCTTTATCTCCCTCCGTTTCCCCTCGTTCCGCCTCTCTACCTGTGATTCGTCTTTTCACTCCCAATTACCCTGAGCATCATTTCTCCCCCAGTGTTTCCCAGTTAAATCACATTAAAAGGCCTCAGTGACGGCAGATGAGAGACGTACACCGTCAGCTCAGAATCCATCTCCAGTGTCTGTTCTTACTTTACATACAGAGCGTGCAGCGTACGTTCACAGTTACCGACAAATATCTGTAATACGACAATAATAACAATTATAATATCATACTTATTTTCAGCGCTTCCACAGATGTTTATCATGTCCTGTCCCTCTCATTATTGCCTAGCCCAGTATAAAAACATAAACAACGAAAGTCCTTCTCTTCCCGGGCAACAAAGGTCCCAACGGATCGGATCCTTGTGGCCAAACATATCCCAAGATTCATTGCGCATCAGTAGTGAAAATAATGTGGCAGCTAACAGCAGTGACAGAGAGCCTGAGAGTCACACTGTTGAATGTAAGTGTTGAGTTTCAGCTCAGCAGCTAACGGTACAACTGCTAAAACCAAGAGACTCAAAACATCAAGCCCGTATGCTAACGGTTAGCTGTCCAGCTAAAGAGACACTCTCTGCGTGCGCATGAACGTGCGCTACACTTTAGAAAACGCACCTCTGTGTTTCCTTTGCCGAGAGTTAAATGAGAAGTCTGACATCACTTTCATGCCTGTGCAGTAAATGTGAAGCTACAGCTAAGAGACAGTTAGCTTAGCTTAGCATCAAAACCGACAACACGGGGAAACAGCTGGCCTAATGAAACCACCACTTTTTCCACTTCAGTTTTCTGATGAATTAAACAAAAGGTGCCTGTTTTTACCTTTGAACAGAGGCGGGCTAGCTGCTAGCTAAACTTAGCTAACCAGCAGGTGGTTGTACTTTCATATTTGATGAACTGAGCCCTTTAAGCACATCTTTGTATTTCATAAATTGTTAATGTGGTTGTCACATATCATAAATATTTCATGTGTGACAGTATCAACAGTCTGCAGCTTCAGTCTTTGTCCCTGACTTGTCATTTCACCAACTCCACTGTCTCCTGAGAACTGAAAACGTAAATAAAACATGAAGCGAGGAATCGCTTAATGTTTAATAAAACACACATTTCCCAACCAACCACCTGACAGCTGTTCTGTCTCCTCAAAGGATTCTGCACGACGCCGAGCTGCTAAACACCGTCACTGACTGACATTTTATTTTCTTTGAAAACTTACTCTGAGTGTGTGTGTGTGTGTGTGTGTGTGTGTGTGTGTGTGTGTGTTTCTGCACCTCAGCAGAGTGTCCTCTTCACAGGAACACAAACAAAAAAAAAATTCAATAGCAGCTGAGTGACAAGTGAGCCACTTGAATCAGGGCCTCTAAAAGGTTCCATATTGATCCGCAGTGGGAGACATTTACAAGATGCGCAGCAATCACACCCCCCCCCCCCCCCCGTCTCCTGTTCTCAGCACAGAGACACTGATTGGATGTTTATGGGAAACAAACAGAGGAGCAATATTGACAAGCAAATTACATGACGGCTTGAAATAGAGACGGACAGATGTGAGACAGGAGAGTAAACAAGTGTGTTGTCTTCTAACGAGACGCCTCAAAAGGTTTTACACTGAATATTTTATAAAGATTCAAAACGGCTTTATTCACCAGATGCAGCGTTAAACTCTAACAACAGTGAGTCTTAGTGAAGTCATGGGTTGACATTTTGGAAAGTACGCAAAGAGACGATAAATAAATATGTATAAACTTGTCATTTTTACGCTTCAGTTTTTGTCTTTTCTGAACAAAGGAGATCTGGTTTGTAAAAGACGGAGAGTTCCAGGTGTTGGTAGGTTGATATGTTTCTGTCAGACAGAGCCAGGCTTTCCAGTCTTCATGCTAAGCTAAGTTAGCCAGCTGCTGGCTGTAGCTTCATATTTCCCGTACAGACGTGGGAGTGGTATCAGTGTCTGAAGTGTTGATCCATCAGAAGATATAAAAACCATCTCAGTGTAGTTTTACATCTCCTCTCTCAGGCTTCTCTCTGCAGCTCTAGTAACAACAGGTCTGTGAGCCAATCAGAAGAGAGGAGGCTCTGAGCCTCTCTTCTGATTGGCTGACTGTAGTAGTGAATAGTTGTTGATTAATTCTCTTCTTAATTCTGTAATTTCAGGTGAGTGCGGCTGAAAACAAAAGTACGAGGAGTGATTGATAAGTTTGTCTAAGGTAGAAGGAGTTCTCTGGATTGCTTATGGAGTTCATCTCTGAGTGATGACGCAGAACATTTAAAGTTCTTAACTTCCTGTTGTATGACGAGCGTTTGAGGCGATGTCGTCAGTTTTAAGGACGGCGCTGACCCGAGACAGAAATATCACAGAAGTTACATCCAACAAGAGTGAAACTCATCTCCCTCCACCTGAGGCCACAAACTGATCAATCACCCTCCAACAAGAGAATTTAAAGCAGCAGTCAGACGTCAGACATCAGGCGGAGCAGTGTTAAAGGAGGATCAGGTAGGAAGAGGGTGGGGTGGCGGAGAGGACTTCCTGGAAAGGTGTGGCTGTCGGTACCTGACAGAAAGCAAATAAGTATTCCTTTAAATGATTAGATGTCAGGACAGAGTGTACTGAGTGAACACAGCTCACACAAAGGAGACGCAATCTGCCCGACAAACACACCTGCCTCAGATCCCTCGCTCAGTGAACCACAGGTGGAGACGGCGACTCTTCCAGTCGCACAAACATCCATCAGCTTCATGCTGCTTCTCTCACAATCAGTGTCATCATTTATGAAATTAACACAGCTGAGATTACAGCTGCACGCGTCTCACGCCTTTACCTGCCGCACGCAAAGACAAACACAGAGGCACGGGCACGCATGTGGACACACACGCACACACACACACACACACACACACACACACACGAGCTGTCCGTCTAATGATTATATGTGGCGGCTCAGCCAACACGTTCTTTTGTTTGCACAGCTGGACAGAGAAAGTGGCGTTCTGGGATTGAGTCTGTGTTGATGGAAATGAGTGCGGCTGTCAGACGAGGTTCAGGGTTGCTGCTGCCCAGGGATCGTTCAGACCTGACGTGAAGGCCGACAGTGTATCTACAGCTGCACCTGACAGGTAGGAAGGGACTGAAAAGTCCTGCAGCTTTAAAGACTCGAAGAGGAAGATGTGAAGAGTGAAGTTCTGATTCAAGAGGCGACGGCGTCCGCTCGCACACACATTAATGTTATTATTACAGGGTGCATAATGTGTGCGTGCTGGTGCTAACGTCGGTCTGGAGCGCTGCCGTCCTTGGCTGTTCCCCAGCTCTCTGAATACCAGCACTCGTTTACAACAACAGTGAAGCACATCGGAACAGCTGCAGAGTTTAAATACAGACTGTAAGTGACCAGCAGCTGCTAGCAGAGACAACAAGGTCAGAGACACTGTGAGTCATCATCATGTTGTATTCACCACTGGTAGTCCAGGCTGATGACAGCCAATCGGGAGAGACCGTGGCTGTCCAGACTACAACACAACCCCCGAGTTTTCAAAATAAAACATGGTCAGCAGCGTTTCGGGGACCTTGCAGAGACATTACCTGGAGCCTGACTCTTACCTGAACCATAAGCACCACTTCCTGCCCAACGCTTAGCTTCTCCTAACCTTAACTGTGAGCGTGGGCCCGAATCTTAAACCTGATGATGACACCGGAGCGACGTGTTGGCGTTTGTGTCGCCTGATGAATCTCAGTCCAGTGCTCGCTCTCTTTTAGCTCCGTGTTTGGTCTCCACCAGCTGCTCTCTACCTGCGTCTGTCTGCTGCTCAGCAGGTGAAAACATCTGCCTGCTGAGCCACGCCGACCCGCACAGATGAACAGTGAGCTGCATGAAGCCGAGAGGAGCTGCAGCTTCTCTGGAGGTTCATCACTCCAAGTTTAATGAAGGTGCTAACACGTGCAGCTCACAGCTGAACCAAACACCAGACCAGCAGCAGGTCCAACCTTCATGTCCGTGCGAAGCCCTGACAAATATAAATACCACTTATTTTAACCATGTAAACATCACTGAATAAACAGTGTGCACGTCATAGACCCCACACACATTGTTTTCAGTGCGAGTGCCGCTCTGACAGGCCTCGTCACGCACACGCCACTGACCTGGTTCCCAGTGTTCATGTGTGTAAACGGACGCATTCCTGCCGCTGCAGCTCCCAGACGCCTGCTGTCTGCTGTCTGCTGTCTGCTGCGCTTAAAGGAAATCTCTGGTTCATTTCAACTCGGGTTTTATTTCTATTGCTCTGAAAATCAGTCCCATCAGATGTGATGAACACTGACTGAAACAGTTGCTGCGACCGACGTCACTAGAAACAGTCACACACGGCCACAAATAGGTTTAAGCCGTTTGACAAGCGTTAGACAAACAGACAAACTTGCCTGGAGGGAAAAACAAACTGAAATGATGATTCAAACGTTTTCGTGTGAACAGGCCGTGTCATCTTAGACCTGCTGTTCCTGCTGTAGTCGTGTGCAATGGGGGATTATTATAAACACTACAGGTGCGCACACTCCAGGTCTGATCACCTGACTGCTCATCCCGTCAGTCCTGTATTTAACCATGTTGCCATGGAGCTGAAGTCCTGATGTCGACTTCCTGGAGTTCACTTTTCATATTCGAACACAAGCTCCCATGAAAAACGTCACCGTAATTTTTTAAACTTCAGTTTTCAAATCCATCAAACTCATTTCTGTCTGTGATCTGTAACGTGACGTTTAGCCCGCAAACAGCTAGGGCTTATGGGAAATGGTGTTCATTAAAGGCCACGAAAGACATTACTGGATAAACAACTACAACATTCGACATCTACAGTCCTTCTCTAAACTCATGAAACGAGTCACATGACAAAGTGTCGATGAAGTCTCTGTAAAGATGCTGGACTGTCAGTTTTCAGTGTATTTACAGCTGCATGAGGTTTTCTTACTTCTGGTTTCACCTCCTGTTCTCGTTACCAACAGAACCGATGGTCACGGCCACGACAACTAGTTACAACAACAACAACAAAAACCATAATATTCCTTTATCTAGTTCAGTCTGTGCTCCTGTTCTCAGTCATGTGGCGAAGCAGACGTGGAGAATATCCTCATTTAACTTCCCTGCTCCGACTGAAGGTCTGAGAGGATCCCGGCAGTTTACAGCCCCCGGCTCGCTTCTCTAAATCATCCACTGCACAGTTCATGAGGGCAAACTGCATCAGACTGACTTTGATTTTCACCTCTCACTTCTCGTCTGCGTCCAGTTCCCTGTTCAAGTTCTCGTTTCCCTTTTCCTGCCTCAGATCTTTCTGATTCGCTCCTCATTTCTTTCTCTCTTTACATGTCTCACGTTCTCAGCTGCTCGGACAAAACAAGAGGAAGTGGTTCCCTCCTTCCCTTCCCTGTTATTCCTGTTTTCCTCTCCTCCTTCATCCTCCTCCTCCTCCTCCTCCTCAGCATCCTCTCTGCTGCTGCTGGTTTGATAACAGGCTGTCACAAGTGTTTAATGTTTTCTCAGAAAGTGCTGGTTGCCCCTCAGGGAGGGGGTGGGAGGGT
>NW_019525488.1:598960-599615 GCF_002814215.2 Seriola lalandi dorsalis | reverse complement strand
TGTCAGTGTTATTACATTAACTTTCTACAGAAGAGTTTGTTTTGGGCTTTGATGCTATTTGAACTGACACTGACCTAAATTCTTCAGTAGACAGGCGGCGAGCGGTCCATCGCCCTGTCAGCTGTCAGAAGGCCAGAGGTCAGGTCAGGGTGGAGGGGGGGGGTCACCTTCACTCATTTAAATCCTAACAGTGTGACTGCTCACCTGCAGCTGCAGACTCAGTCACATGACGAACCTCCACCTCTGTCCTCTCATCACTCCTCTGCTCCAACCAGAAGATCATCAACTTGTTTTTGTCAACACGACGTCCTGCTCTAATGAGACCGCACAGATCTGTGGCGATCTGCATGACTGACAGTGCACAATGACAGACTGTGATGCCGGAGACCGCCAAAATAAAACACATTTCTGTTCCCATTCCCAAATACATCCACCCCCCCCCCACCCCCACCCCCCCCCCCACCCCCACCTGTCAGAGGAAAATAAAGTCGTCCCTAATGCTAATGACGCTCGGCTTCACAGGAAGCTGCAGAATCTCTGGTATTTCCACAAGAAACCAGAAAGCACAAGACCACTTCCCCCAAAGAGAAAGTCTTCCCCCTTTCAATTATTATTTCTATTCCCATGATTTTCACGGGGGGGGGGGGGGGGGGGG
>NW_019525488.1:598778-598940 GCF_002814215.2 Seriola lalandi dorsalis | reverse complement strand
GCTCCTGCAGTGTCACTACATCATGTAAATCAGCTCCTCAGGTGTGATCATACCTGGTCTCTGATTGGCTCACACACACACACAAAATCAAATCAAGGAGGCAACATTTATGTCAGGTGGGGTCACGTCAGCCTGATGGATGCATCCCCCCCCCCCCCCCCC
>NW_019525488.1:589667-598702 GCF_002814215.2 Seriola lalandi dorsalis | reverse complement strand
GGGGGGGGCAGCCTCACGGTAGAGACGTAAAGGCGGAGAACACGGTGAAGAAGAAACAGCCGCATCCAGCCAAATGAAAGTGTGAGCTGAGCACTGAGTCCGGATCCGGATCCAGATCCGGATCTAGATCACCTCCTCCGCCCTGACACACCGGCGGCTTGTTTGTGTGCAACAGTTGTGTGTTCACCTTCACACACGGCGCGTCAGACCTCATCAGCCCGCTGCAGGAGCTGCAGGAGCTGCGGGAGCTGCGGGAGCTGCGGGAGCTGCAGGCGGCGCCGATTCAACCCCTTCCTCTTCACTTTGTCTCCGTTTAAACCGCAGAGCAAAAACAAAAAGAAAAGAAGAAGAAGAAAGTTTAGCGGCGGTGCTCCTACCTGATATTCCTCCGCCGATCACTATCGCATCGTAGGTGTTGCTGGGTGCAGTCATGGTGCCGTCTGCTCTGCCGTGTCCGCTCGCCGCTGAACGCAGGGCGCACAGAGGAGCGCATCTGTATTAAAAGGCTCCGGCCAGGCCCCCTCCCTGCAGGCTCCGCCCACCCATAGTAGAGCAGCGCACTGCCTTGTGGACGCGGAGGATTATAATGAGGTGCAATGAACCTGCAGGGACGAGTACTTTTTCCTTTTTTTAAAAACCTGATTTCCATGCAGCTCTGCAGAGTTCAGGGCGCGGACTTCGCTCCGGACTCAAGGTCTCCCTCTTATCACTGGAAGCTGCTGCATGTCGGCTGCGTGCACCGAGGGACCTAACTTTGATCAGCGGCTGTAAATCTTTTAAATCATGACGCTATCGCCTCCATCTTCTTCTTCTCTGCCAGGAAAAGCCCCTGCGCGTCCAGGCGTCAGAGACCAGGCCTGCACAATAAAGATGGAGTGGATAAAGTTTCATAAGAAGAACATCTGCAAGTTTGATGCCAGAACAACAGGCATGACAGAATTATGTTACAGCCGCAGCCTCACACCCAATTCAACACATATATAGTAATGATAATAATAATAATAATAATGATGATATTGTTGCTTGGGAAACAAAATCTCTGCAATCTGATGGAAGATTCAAGCTGGATTCATTTGATCTGTTCTATCTGATCTATATCTATTTCACAACAGAACACAGTCACTTGCTTTTACAGTCTGCAGACAATAAGTCAAAAGCTTAGCGCTTGACTGACATTATTATTTTACAGTGTAACATCCTCCTGGACTGGATCCATGTCTGTGTTCTTTAGTTTCTGTCGCCCTCCTGTGGTCGGTCGGTCGGTCACAGGCAGCCAGGAGCTCCTCTTTGCACGTGCATCTCTCACACAGCTGTTGTCTTCCTGCTGGTTGGAGACAAAGCAGTGAGACAGTGCAGGATCAGGTGGGACAGCTAGGTCGATATAATTATTAAACGGAGACGTGTAAAGAGGCAGAGCTGCAGAGTCAGACCTGTGGGAGCTGTTGGAAACATTATAATACTTTATGATTTTATAAAAACGATTGCCCTAAGGAAAAGGAACTGTACATGACCAGTCAGTAAACTCATCATAAAAAAACTGTCTACGTCTTGAAATAAACTTTGTCTGGTTGAGAAACCAGGTGTGGGTGATGGGACAGGAACTTTCAGAGAGGAACAGTGACACTCACCGTACCTACACATGAATTATATGTATGATGTGAGGACACTCCCATATGTTACATGTATATATATCCAGTTTGAACTTTGTATTCTGGGTTTAGTTTATTCGTTTCTTTTATGAGTTTATGTTTATACTCATTTGGCAAATGGCTGTAATGTATTGAGATGTATTCAAATATATTTTCTTTGATGCACAAACATTACAGATGTAATTAATAAGATATCCACACATGATAAACACAGGCTCCCTTCACTCCCTGGACACGACCTGTTCCAACTCCTGCCTCTGGAGGGCGCCACAGAGCTCTGTACACCACACACCTGACTTTACATTAAGAAGTGAGGAGATACATACATCTGAATATGGTTTCTGTTACATCATACATCATAATTTTATATTCTGTCTTTTTTGTTTGTGGGTAAGATTTTATTATGATTTCACAAACTGATATCAACCTTCATCACATACACAAGTCAACCGTGTCTTCATATACAGTTCATCTCTATGTAAAACAACATTTCATCCTCCAACAAATTGAAATTGAATCATTTTTATCATGACACAAAAAAAAATCTCTCCTCATTTTTATTGTCACGTGCTTCCTCATAAATGTTCAGATTATTACTTTAATGTTATATGCTCAAATAAATAATGACCATCCATCCATCTGTCTGTAGTGTTATAAGACGGTGCTGCTGCGTTATCAAGCCTACACCTCACATACATCACCTGTGCAGGCTGACAGCCGCTCCCATTGGCTGATGAGATAATGACACAGAGGGAAACTGTTGGACAGGTGAGGGAGCACGACAGAGACGAGATGGAGGCTGCAGACGTCTCCATGACGACGTGTGTGGGAGGTGAAGTTTGGAGTTTAGAATAGCTACAGAGCGACATGAGAACACATAAAGGTGTCTGTATTCAGTTTGATCCAAGACTCAGCAGGACAAACAACACAACACAACACAACACACAACAGAACACACAACAGAACACACAACACACGACAGAACACACAACAGAACACACGACAGAACACACAACAGAACACACGACAGAACACACAACAGAACACACAACACACAACACAACACACAACAGAACACAAAACACAACACACAACACACGACAGAACACACAACAGAACACACAACACACAACAGAACACACAACAGAACACACAACACACGACAGGACACACAACAAGCGACAGAACACACAACAAACGACAGAACACACAACAGAACACACAACACACAACAGAACACACAACAGAACACACAACACACAACAGAACACACAACACACAACAGAACACACAACAGAACACACAACAGAACACACAACACACAACAGAACACACAACAGAACACACAACACAACACACGACAGAACACACAACACACAACAGAACACACAACAGAACACACAACACACAACAGAAAACACAACAAAACACACAACAGAACACACAACACACAACAGAACACACAACACACGACAGGACACACAACAAACGACAGAACACACAACAAACGACAGAACACACGACAGAACACACAACAAACGACAGAACACACAACAGAACACACGACAAACGACAGAACACACGACAGAACACACGACAGAACACACAACAGAACACACGACAGAACACACAACAAACGACAGAACACACAACAGAACACACGACAGAACACACAACAGAACGACAGGAACACACAACAGAACACACAACAAACGACAGAACACACAACAAACGACAGAACACACGACAGAACACACAACGAACGACAGAACACACAAGAGAACACACAACAGAACACACAACAGAACAAAACACACGACAGGACACACAACAAACGACAGAACACACGACAACACACGACGGAACACACGACAGAACACACAACAAACGACAGAACACACAACAGAACACACAACACACGACAGGACACACAACAAACGACAGAACACACGACAGAACACACAACAGAACACACAACAGAACACACGACAGAACACAGTGTAATGAGTGGTGCAGACAGCACCTCTGTACCTCTTTGTCCTCACTGTGTATAGAGGACAGACACAGGTATGAACCCCAGCTGCAGGTGTGTGGATCTGTCAGCAGAGGGCAGCAGCTGCCTGGACTTCACAGAGACACTTTTCTATTTCTTCTAATAGGACTAATATATATATATATATATATATATATATAGTATATGTATATATATATAGTATGTATATATATATATATATATAGTATATATATATATATATACAGGGTGAATAAAGACACTGATAATTTAATTTTTTTTTTTAATAAATAAATAAATAAAATAGAAAAATCAACATCCTCAACCTGAAAAGTTTCAACAACAACAACAAAAAAACTTCCTGCAGTGGAAAAAAAAAATCAAGTTAGAAAAAGAGAAATGTGAACGGGGGGAAACGAGTGAGTAAGTGGTGTAAAATAAATATTTCCCTGCGGTTGCTGAGGTCCATAAAAACACTGTCCAGCAGATCTGTTTGCTCCCAAACATTGTCAGCAAAACACACATCATGACCTACATTTTCCTAAAACCTGACACTGGAGAATAAACACACACCTCAACTTCAAACCCAGTCGCTCTGAACTCATACTCCGACTTTCCTCCTGCACTAAAATACATGTAGAATGTTCTCTGTTAATGTTATTTATTTATGGATTTGTCATTTGTAATTGTAATTGTATATATTTCTGTGTTTGATTTATCGGTAACCCTTTATTGTTTCTGTTTTATTGTTAGCTGTTGCTAACGTTAGCTATTTAGCAGCTTACAATACAAAAGGTGCTACGTCCTGTAAGCAGCTACTTCTTCAGTGACTCGGTATTGGAAAGTGACGAGACATTCTGACCAGGCCGCGGCTAGCTGGTTAGCATGCTAACTTCAGTAGAAGAAAAGACGCGATGGAAATAGAAGCAAACCATTAGGGTTTGAAAAAAATGTGTATGAGAGATTTTGTTTTCTCTGTTAACTTCATTTATTTCTGTGTCATTTGTAATTTGTATATTTCTATATTTTATTTATCGGTAACCTTTTACTGTTTCTTCCTGAGTAAACAGCTGTTGCTAACGTTAGCTATGTAGCAATAGCGAAAACTTACATACAGTTCCTTTAAGTAATTAAAAGTAATAAAGTATATACATATTTAATAAATAATTGATAACACTATAATTTCACTGTAAGCAGATAAAAGTGTTTATTAATGTATTTGTTAACATCTATAACTGAAATAACGACACAGTTGTAATAAAACAATGTGTCTATGAGATGTTAGTGTGAATCTCCCTCTTTGTTTTTCATGCTGAGCTGCAGTTTGAGACACGAGGGAATTTAAAATGACTGTATGTAGAAGATTATTAACTTTATTTTATCCCCTTCACTTACATTAAAGTCCTTTATGAAGAGGAGCAGAAACTGTTCTGATGCTCCAACGAACACTTGATTATTGCTTTAAGTCAGATTTGAAAAACAGTGAAGCCATAATTTAAGTGTGTAAGAATTCCAGCACAACAGTCATCATCATCATCATCATCTTCGTGTTCATATTTTCTTGATGTGTTGACAGCTGGGTGAACGGTCACATGGCTGCCGTCCACGTCTGTTTCACGTCTGGCATTTTAATGGAATTCCAAACACACAGATGTGCGTTTCTCCTCCTTTAATAAGGAGGCACCTACAGTGCAGCACGGTCCAATAAAACGCCTCCTTTTCTATGATTTTTATTAAACGCTTGGATGGTTGTGATTAGGATCACGGGGCGAATGTGGCTGTGTGTGTGACGGGTTATAAAAAGACCACATGTGCCTGCCTCACACCTGGAAATAGACCCAGATGAAAAACTGTATTTGATGATAGTTTTAGCTTCTTTAATTGGGACGTCTGGAACTCAGCGTCTCCTTCCTGTGTCTCTTCTAAAGGACACAGTCTCAGCTTGACAGCCCATTATCCCGCCCTCCTGCAATTCTGTCACACTGGTTCCTCGAATCATTAAACCTCCTGCTTCATGTCACCAAAATGCCTCCTCTCCACTAATGTGTGTGTGTGTGTGTGTGTGTTGATAAAGGAGAGACACAGTGAGAGGAGACAGCAGAGAAAGGCAGATTAATCTCCAGAGTCGAGGGGGAAAAGGATTTTATTAGGCTCACGTGTGAAGCAGCGGCCGTGCTGTCAGTTGTAGTCGGGATTGAAACGTCCGCAGAGCAGAGCAGCATGATGGGAGGGTAACGTTTCAGCTCCCAGCACAACAAAGACGTCTGTACAGGGTGTGTATACTGTGTGTGTGTGTGTGTGTGTGTGTGTGTGTGTGTGTGTGTGTGAGTCAGATTTTTAATGGGATACTGAATTCATCCGCACAGGGAGAGATCCAGGCTTTCCTCTCCAGCGTCTCTGCAGATGATGCATTCACTGTCCTGCTCCTGGAGGCTTCAGGTTCAGTCACATCAAAACTCAACCTCCAGCTTCTTTTATATTTCTTCATTTTAATTTCATTAACGTTCAGCTTTCTTGTACTGAAGTCTTGTTAATGAGACGACTGTGGTTTCACAGCTGAGCTGCTTCACAATCTAAAACTCTATGGAAGCAAAGAAGTGTCCTGATCAGGCACCATGTTTTCGGGTTGTCCGTTCCATTCTTGTGAAGGCGATATCTCCGTAACACCTTGATGGAACTTTTTGAAATTTGGCACAAAACTTCACTTGGACTGAAGGATGAACTGATTAGAATTTGGTGGGAAAAGGTCAAAGTTAAAGGTCACTGTGACCTCACAAAACACATTTTCAGCCAAAATTCATTCACTAATTATGACACAATTTAACTCGAATGTCTATAAGGATAAAATGAAGTGACGACATTTTATATCCAAAAGGTCAAGGGTCAACTTCACTGTGACATCATAATGTTCTGTAAAAACACCTCTGGTCATTATTTAATGCTGTAACTCAGGAAGGAGAGACTGTGTGACCTCAATGCGACTTTAAATTCAAAGTATTTACATTTTGTCATTAAGTGTCTGTTGTTAGTGAGAGTCTGTTGTGTGAGTTAAACTGCTCGGCCTCACAGTTCCTGCTGTTACAGTCTGAACATGTCATACTGTTGCTGCTGATGATACTGATTACCTAAGTTATATTTTTGGGCATTTTTTTGCCTTTATTTTGATAGTTAGAGAGAGAGACAGAGACTTCGTGGTACATGCTGATCAATTCCCTCAGGCTCGATTGATCATCCTCAGTGACCCACATGTCCAGGTTTAAATTTTTCATCGTGAATTTTATTTTGGTGTTTGTTTTTATTTTGATGTAGTTTAAAACAACTGTTATTTTATAATGAATTATTTATAATTGTATTATTATTATTATTATTATTATTATTATGTGCACCACTTGAAACAACATTCAGGAAATTACAACTAAGGGAATTTAAACCACATGAAGTCAGACAGATGGATTTCAAAGTAAAACACTTCAATACTATAAAAGTCAGTGGTAATTGAATTATTTGAATATTAAGAATTCAGAGGCGGTTTAATTTAAAAAAATGTAAAAAAGTAATGCGTTTCTTTGCTTCCATGAACTTTTAATGAAAGAAGAAAGCACAGTTTGAACAATGGGACTGAGTGCAGATGAACTGACAAACTCCTGGCACACACACACACACACACGCACATGCACACACACACGCACACACAGAATGAGTTACAGCTGAGGTTGAAGTAGTCTTCGTGGTTGTGGAGGATGAGGAGAGACTCGTCACAACACTGGACACGTGATTAGTAACAACACACCACAGTTTCTTGATAGGAGCTACAGATTCACTAAAGCTGACAGGAAACATCACAGAGACTCAAATAGAATAGTTTACATTTAAGATGAACGCTGACAAGCTCGACAGTCTGTAGACACCCCGCCTCCACCTCCTCGGTCTTCCTCCGCCCTCAGCCCTGCTCTCACGCCGTCTGCCGCTTCACGTTTACGGTCGATCTCGTGTCAGCGCCGCTCGTGTTTTACACAGCCGGATGAAAGCCTGCGGGGAGTGTGTAAAAGATTATTGGGTGAATAATCGCAGCGCAGGTGCCCCTCTAAAGATCCACCACATGTGTGGGCCACCGTCCTTTCCCACGTCGCTCTTTAACGAGGCGTGTTGTTCTGTTGTCGAATGCGTGCTGGAGATTTTATGGAGCCGGGAGACTCTCGTCCTGCGCTATGAAGCCTGTGTGTTATGAATTACGGCCCGTGATGAGCGCAGTGCGGAGGGGCTCCAGCCCCCCCCCCCCCGGGAGCAGCGGTTTGTGATGTCTGGCCTTGAGCTGCTGGAGAAAATATGCTTCTTATGATTTGTTGTGATTGAATGCACGTCGTGGAGAGGGTATAGTGTGTGGTGTGAGAGTCCCGGGGGCTGCGGGTCGGTTTTCAGGCCAGTGTGAGGGTGGTACGATCGCTCCAAACTGTCACTGCCAAGATAACAACAAGCATCTTGAGCTGCTGTCCTCTGGGGCAATTATCTGATCCAACAATCAACCGAAACGCTCTGGAAAGCTTTAGATTAGGGGCCCGGGGCCAAGGAAAACGCTGGGTCTTGAGAGTCTGGAGGGTGTGGGGAGGGGGCCGCTCGCCGCTCAGCTGCATTCCTCACAGTTGCAGGCCAGGATGTATCTGTAAGTGGCCGTGATGCGCGTCCCGCCGGCGCAGCGCAGCCGCACCGCCTTCAGCTTGGAGGTGTGTGGCCGGCAGCAGGAGCAGGTGCTCTTGAAGGGCTGCTTGAGCACGGAGCTGAAGGAGATGAGCGGGTCGGAGCGGGTGGTGTGGCTGCAGTGACCCTCGCAGCGCGCCAGCAGCACCATCTGGAAAGCAGAGCGTAAGAAAGCACAGATAAGTCATTCACGCATTTTGTTTTCCTCGACCTTCAGGGAGGAGGAACGGGGTCTCCGGGTACAATAAGGCAGTGTTCGAGTCCCGTCTGTCTGGACTCCCGCCGTCTCTCCGACGTCTCGCAGCCTCGGCCTTGCACCTGCAAACTGAGAGATAGCAACAAGAGCAGTCACACATTCCTACACCTGCTGCAGCTCAGAGCTCAGGGTCACACACACACACACACACACACCACACACGAAACGCTGGCCTTATTAGTGTCGTGAGCGTCCGCCTGGCATTCCTCTGTGGGTCACTACATTCCCGCCACCTCCCTAAACAGACTCCTGTGTCATGTCTTTCTGTCAGCTGCTGTGTGTCGCCACCGGTGTATCCACTTTGACAAAAGCCTGTCTGGGGCCGTGGCAGGGTGACACACACACACACACACAAAACACACACACACACACACACACACACACACACACACACACAAAACACACACACACACACACACACACA
>NW_019525488.1:589058-589149 GCF_002814215.2 Seriola lalandi dorsalis | reverse complement strand
TTGTCTTTGTCCTAGTCGAGGATCAGACTGTCAAACGGCAACAATTCCTCCTCTGGCACCGCCCCCCCTCCTCCTCCCTCCTCCTCCTCCT
>NW_019525488.1:579359-588874 GCF_002814215.2 Seriola lalandi dorsalis | reverse complement strand
CTACCCCCCCCCGTCCGTCAGCACCTTCCTCCTCCTCCTCTCTCCTCCTACTCCTCGAAATGAATAAATAAATAAATGACTGTGAACAACATCCATCTACTCAACGTAAAGCTGTTCCCCAGACTGAAACCTGTGAGGTTTGGAATGAACGTGGTGCAAGGTTTTATTTATCAGTTAGCATGGAGGGATTACCTGTTCATACCTGGTCTTAAAGCTTTACACATGAGAACAGTTCATTATCTAATAACGCATCATTGTCCATATCAGTGCTGCAGATAACTTAACACATCTCTCTCTGTGTGTCAGCTGAACAAACTCCATCTGCTGATGAAGGAAAGATTTCTGTCAAAAACCCAGAACTGTCAAAACTGAATCATTAGTGGCCAAACATTCCCATAATGCAAATTGATAACATCTTTCATTAGACCTCTTCCCGTCTACATTCCCACTTCCCCCCAGGGGGTAATCAACGCATAAATTAAGTCTCAAGCTCAAGCTGAGATACTCTGGGCGGGGCTTGGTGACTGCTTTGTTGTGACATCATAAAGTTCCAGAAGTCCTGACGGCTGGTTTTAAGGCTCAGTTTCTGAATACAGGCTGTGTGCATTTCTCTGTGGACTGAGGCTTTGATACTTTCACAGTATTAATATAGAAGCTAGAGCTGATCTATAATCACACTACACATGGACACAGACCTTTACACTGGAGGAGCTTTAAAGACACAAACTTTCTGTATCGACAAACCAACTCTAATATTTTCTTTTACTGATTTTCTCAGAAATTGGTGAAAATTTTAGATCCATTTTGGATGGAAACTGAACTTTGTGTCCTTGTAAAATCAACTTTAAAATGAGGGATAAAAACTCCAGAGCCACACTTTGTACCTCCAACCTCAACACACGCACGCACGCACGCACGCACGCACACACACACACACACACACACACACACACACACACACACAGACTGAGCGAGTCCCTGTGCAGGTGGATACTGAGGGAACCGGTGCGGCCTGAGGTGTAAACCAGCTGCTCGGCCTTCAGGCTTCCTGTCAGTTCTCCGTGTTCTGTAACAGGAAGCCCGGCTCCCGCTGTGAGCGTGTTCAGCCTCGCCTCAGCTGAGCTGCGGTTTGGACACCTGCTCCTCGCGCTCAGAGACAGAATATTTAAAAAAAAGACCAAAGAAGTGATCGCTCACGCTACAACAACCACTGCACCGCTGCACAACAACCAAAGGGAAGTGAGAACAGCGACAGCTCCTCTCACATGTTTGGCACCACGCACCGGATCATCAGTCTCTGTGCAGAAAGTGGCTCGGCCTCAGTCGACTGACACTGACAGAGACACAACGAGATCCACGTCATTAGCTCCACATGTCTTGTTCTGTCTTCAGCCCATCTCTCTCTCTCTCTCTCTCTCTCTCTCTGTCTCTCTCTCTCTCGCCCTCTCTCTCTGTCTCTCTCTCTCTCTCTGTCTCTCTCTCTCTCTCCTCAGATGACAGGGAGAGGTCCACTTCAGCCAAAACTGAGTCCCAGCTGAGGTGCAGAATATGTCTGCAGCGTGGCCCATGTCCAGCTCCACACACACACACACACACACACACACACACACATATATACATAAACACAGTCCCTGAGAAACGAAGCGTGACTCGTCTAAATGACGAGTGATGGAGATAAAGAGGGAGAAGGAGATACTGGACTAAGTGGAGGAGGGGCAGTGACAGTAGTAGGAGAGAAATGTGTGTGAGATAAATGAGTGTTCAGTGTTGGGGGAGTGTTTCTGGCCGGTGTTTGGGGGGTTTCTATGCTTTTTGATGGAGCTGTTTGTCTGATATCTGTAATGAATGAGTTCATTTATCAGACAGAACTGGCCGTGTTACCTTGAACAAGCAAATATGAGTGGGCGACCATAAGAGTGTGTGTGTGTGTGTGTGTGTGTGTGTGTGTGTGTGTGTGTGTGTGGCTTCCTTACCTTGGAGTTGCACTTATAAATCGGGTGTGTGATGGTCTCCACAAAGTGGTGCCTCATGCATCGCTCGGGGTCGGAGTCTCCCAGGTGCGGGTGTGCGTTGTCGCTGGCCTTGTTGCTGCTGGCGGACTGGACCAGGCCCAGCAGGGGGCAGCACATCAGGACCAGCAGCAGGCCAGAGGGGGGGCCCACGGAGACCGAAGGTTTCATGATGATCGGGCCGTCCTGAGGCTCGATCCTCTGGGTCGTCCGACTCGTCGCGTCGTCTCTGTTAGCGCCTGGGTTTCCGTCTCTCACAGTCTCTCACCTCAGTTGCGTTTGAGGCTCTCACGGAGAGGAGAGCGTCTTCGTCTCTGTCAGTACAGCGGAGGCTCAAGGACGGCGAGCTGCGGGGGGAGAGGTAGCAGGAGGGTCGGCTCGTCGGGCCGCTCCATCACCTGCTGTCTGGACCCACCGCAGTCTGGAAGGAGAAGACAAACAGGAAGTCATCAGTGGAAACATGAAGAGATAAAAACAATATTGTGTGTGTTTTGTCTATTAGTCATTTGTGCGTCCAAGGTAACGACTGTAAATCCTGTAGAAGAGATCACACACTCTCCTTCAGTGGATGAAACTACCTCCACACAAATTCCCACAGAAATTTCTGCCAGTTTTAGTGATTGACTGTTTGATGTGTGTGTGTGTGTGTGTGTGTCTCCAGACTTGGCTGCTCACTTTGTCTCCTTAAGTCCACGGTTGCCCCTGTACACCCACACACTGCACACACACACATGTAGACACATAAGTCCTGGTGCTTTTATTACAGAGCAGAAACTTAAGCCGAGCACAAACAGCCTGCAGCCAGGCCCCTTCCTCTCCACACCAACCACTTTTTCATTAAAACTAATCGCTCTCCCAACAAGCCCTCTGCCAGCCCCGCAGAATATTTTAACATGTATTTATGTCAGTTTTTCTTTTTCCTTTCTCCAGCTTCATAGTTTTATTGTCCTCCTGACGACAGGGTTCGTGTTAGGAGGGAGCTCGGAGCTGGCCCACGGAGGTTCTCTAACAGGCAATGTGTTGTGAATTAGGCCGAGGTGTGTGTACACGCGGGGTCAGGGAGTGAGGAGGGAGCGTAATGAGGGAGGTTTTTATTTTTCTTGAATTATTATGATTGTTAACCTATAGTCCGTGTCTGTAAATGTATGTGTCCAGAAGTTTGTCTTGGGCAGCTCGACTGCTGGATTGGTTTGCACCAGCTACTCGTTACCAAGTCCTTCCCAAGCTCGTAAGCTTGATTTATTAGGAAACATCTGTCACACTGTCCAATAAAAAGAAATGTAAATGCAAACAGGAAGTCTCTGTAGTATCACAAAGGGTAGAATAACTTATAAAAAAGGACATTTTGGAGGGGTTAAAACACCAGAAGTTACCTGCCTGTACTTTGGGTCTGATTTCATTTAGTTCAGTTTGGCAAACATGAAGAAATATGTGTTTCTGTTCATGTAGTTTAGCATGAGCAGATTATGCTAACCCACAGTGGCTGACATGTCTCAGTCATGTTTTCCATTTGTGTTGTTTCACTGAAATGTAAAATAAAAACTTCCGGGTTATTTAATTGTTAAATATCATTATTTATCTGTTGAAACCAGGTTAAGTTAGAAACTAAATGAGACAGAGATGTCTCGTCTATATGTGTCTTCAGTATAGTACTAGTAGTAGTAGTAGTAGTAGTATAGTAGTTTGTACATGGCGGGTGTGGTAGTCACGGCAACAGTGACCCAGGGGCCCGACACTATTTTTCTTGAATGTAAAACAACATTATTATATAGTGTTATAGTATTATATAAGATTAGTTTTAAGATGCTTGTTTTTGAGCAGATTTATACATAAACTTTTTATTTATTTTTTCTTTTTACCATAAACCTGTTTTATACATAAAGGTTTATTTAGCACCTGAAAACAACAAATTTTTCTTAATTATTAATTATTTTCAGTTTTAATAATGATGCTGCCTGTTTTGTAAATATTCCGATTGATCCTGAAGTTCAGGAAGTTTTATGAGTGATGATCTTAATGTCGAAACATTCTGGGCTGGTTCCTGTTAGAAGTTTATTCATCATCATTCTGCCAATAAAACATTATTCCACTGGAGTCTTATTTGCCTGTTTTCATTATGAAATACAGAGATGATTTCCCCGTGTATGGCCCTGATTAATGCATGAAAAGGGAACAGATATACTTAATGTTCAGGGTCCAGGTTTTGTGCTCCACCCCCGGGTGGATGTGGAGCCAGTGGCCTCGTGCCCTCAGTAACTGCCCCTCTGAGCTGCAGTGAGTTAAAGCAGAACAAATGAACTAAACTTCACATTCCTGCAGAGCTCCCTCTCTAACATCCATCTCCTTCACTGTTTGACTCAACTACACTTTTCCCTCATTTCAACTGAAATCACAGAATACATCAAGTTCACTTGAAACCTTTATACACCCCCCCCCCCATCCCTCCGTCTTCCACCACATCCCACCCCCCCAAAAATTCCAACCCCTGTATTTTTCTTTCTAAGGAGAATCATTTAACCTTAACATTCCTCCTGAGAGAAATAGAAGTATCATTTGGCCTGTTAAAATAAATACTCCCCGAGATGTTTCGCTGGCCTGTCGAACATGTGCTGCAGGGTTTACACAGCAGACGGCCCGGGCCGCCTCCTGCAGCCAGCACCCATCAGCACCTCCAGCCCTGCCAGCCGCACCGCTGCTATCCCCATCCCTGCTGCTGGTGTCACCGTCGGCTGCTGGTCGAAGGTGTTACACACTCGTTCAGGACAGAGCCTGAGTCTGTCATTTAACAGGATGAAACCAAGATGACAGGATGAAGGATCAGTAGTCGGAGTAACCTGTGAAGGGGGGCCCTGCCCCCCCCCCCCATGTGCCCCGTGGCCTCAAGTTCCCATTGAGTGCAGGTCATACAGCAGATTTCACACGGCAGCTTCAGTACTGCTGTGATGGAGTAACACCACCTGGCCCCAGGTTTCTGCACCATGTGCGCACAACATTTTTACACTAGAACCCGCCACAGATTTAGATTTATAGGCTGATCTATGATCATATCAAATGTCATGATATTTCCTGAAATATGTGATTTTTCAAAAAATATTTTTGCAAAAATAACTTCTGTTTAGTGGCAGCATCACTAATACCTAAAACTTATAATGCAATAATTTAATTTTATGTGATTAAAAAACACAGCAAACATAAAAATATAGAAAAAATATAAAATAAAATAATGTATTATAAAAAACAAAACAAAACCCCTCCTGTGATAATATCCTTTATCATGATATTTGGTCTGTTTTTTTATTATCAATCATATCATTATTATTATTAACAAAATATTGTTTTCTCCTGATAATATCTTGATATCTTGAAATAACATAATAATATCTTGAATTAATAAAAAAAAGATATTAAATTGTGGATTGGTTTTGCCCAAACCAACACAGGATGTCTGTCTAATGTAAAAGGGGGTAATTCCCTCTGGCTTTCAGCTTTTTGCAACATGTCATGCTCACACCATGTTTCTGCTGCCCCCAAGTGACCAAAGCAAAAACCTGATATTGTGTATTAGTGGTGCAAACTCCCAATCAAATGCTAAATTAATCAAAGCACCAAAAACCAGTTAAGTGGAGTGAACGTGGGAGTTTGAGCGACAGTTGCCCCCTTTGCTCTGTTGAAAGTCCAGGCTTGAGACGGTAACAGACGGTATATTAAAGTGAGTGATCGCAGCGTCTCGTGAACCCAACAAAAGGAATCTATAAAGTGAAAACATGTTGAATCAATTCAGATCAAACATGCAACAGTTTTTATGGCCACAAAAAACAAAAAAAAACATCCAGAATTTCCTTGTAAATCCCAACAGAAAACGACAGGAGTGATCCAGCTGCTAAACACCAGGACGAGTCAAATAAACTATATTTTACTCCACCTGTTGTCGAGCTGGTGCGCAGCCAGCTCTGTCCTCTCTGATTAACCATTAGCCAGACATTCCCACCGTATTATCGTTTTTATGTGCAGCGAGGAGATGATTTTCTATCGATTGCCATCCGCCTGTCCTGCAGCCAGCTGAGGCGGCCGTCCCTCACGACACGGGGACCACACATCATAATTAGTGTCTCTTTTGGCGACTCGCTCTTGAGCTTTGAAAGCCGGTGATTCAGCGCAGAGCTACGAACGGCAGCTGCCTCAGATAATGGGGCTTTTAGGATAATATACGGAGACAGTATCTGTGTGACTGAGTTCATTATTTCTCTGTGAGTGAGTGATGCCCGGCTGCCTCCCTGCCTGTCGGGACTGTAGGTTGAAGACGACCGACGGGAAGTCTGGAGGTTTGGGGGCAGCGTCGGGGCCGCGGTGGCCTCCTCACTTCCTGCTCACCCACACCTGCCCTGGACTCAGATTTATAGTGCCCTGGGTGTTCACAAACAGCAGCTGGATCCTCCCGTCCAGTCCACTCCCCCCACCCCACCCCCATCTCGTCCAAGTATAATGACCGACAAACCCAAAACCGTTACGGTCCGTATCTTTCCTGGATCTATTGTTTGGCCTCGACCCCATCGTCCACTCAAACCGAGCTATAATTACAAAAACAAATCCCCATTGTGTTCCACTTTAAAACGCACCATTCTTCCTCTGTTGGTGTCCTCCCGAAACCCGTCCCTCCACATTTCCTCTTATCACTTCCTCCTTTATCCCCAAGAAAGAAAAGCGCTGGTACCCCTCTGTTGTACTGCTGAGGTGTTGGATCAAACCTCGCCGTCACCCCGGGTCCTGACTGTTTTCATTATAAAGAAAAGCAGACATGTTGGCAGCAGAGCTTCGCAGAATACAACAAGTCGTTCTTTCTGAATTACCCATGAAAACTCAGCTCAATTAAAGTAAACAGCTTCGCTCGATGACTGTTGTAGAAAAACTTCTGCGGGGCCAGAATCCATCCAGTAAACCAAAGTCAAACTTTCCATTTGACCAAGCGAGGGATTTTCTGGAAGCCGACGCCACCTTATCTCTGTTAAAACGCATTCAGATACATGTGAGTTTGAGGAATAGTATGCAGTCTGGGACGAGAGACCGAGTGAGGTCATGTTCAAGGTTTTTTACGTGGATCTGAGTTCTGTCACCGCCAAGCCTCCGCTCCCGACCTGAGTGAACAGCGATCCGTGTGCGGGGCTCGGCGGAGTGGGAAAAACGGTGCATGTGGCGAGACGGTGGAAAACAGAGGCCGCACTGTTCCTGCTTCAAGTGGGTAAAGGGATATTTAGTTCTAACAAGAAAGGAGGGGAGAGCGGGTTCTGTTCTTCCCGGGGAAGCGGGGAGACGTCCAGATTTAGCTATCGCAACCTTGCCAAGATTGAAGCGCGTCCAAAACAAGTAGTCCGGAGCAGTGGCTTCATTATTGGAGGGGAGGAGGTGGAGACGTAGTTCTCCCCTGATTTCTGTGCAAACAGCCCATAAATAACCAAGACCCTGGGCCAATAGAGGCACCTAAAAATGACTTTTATCATTGTTAATTATCACAATGATGGAGGATTTACCGCTCGAAATTCATACTCATCTTCTTTTTTATTTTTAAAAATGGGTCCCTGATTTCAGCCGAAAGCAGCTTCTCATTTCTAGGCGATGACTGTCGACTCCACCCGCTCAGAGGACAACCGACACTCCAGCTGACTTTTAATGTTTCCAGCTGACCTGCTTCAAAACAAGAATCTTGTAAAAGTCTCTGTTCTCACCACGTAGAAGAGAAATCCAGAGCTCCGAACGCAAGCGGGCAGAACGGTGACGGAGGAAGTAGCCGAGGTGATAAAGATCAGTCAGTCTGTGGACAAATGCGATAAAACAATGTGAGGACCCGTAGAAAATGAATACGATGACGAACAAGGCTTCGTCATGCATTTTTAATTCTTCACTGCTTCACTGTGTGTCAAATGGGAAACAAAGCCAAAGTTAGCTCAATGTGGACAAAGCTAACCTTCAATAGCTCGCTTCAACCACAACGTTTACAGCAACTGTAACCGGTTTGCATCACATGGTCAAACATGGTGCTGTGTCTGGGTTCAGTCAGTAGAGTCCGTCTGTTGGCTCAGAAACAAATCATAATTTTAATAATTCGCCGCAACAACCCAAAAATCTAAAGTATTCTCCTTTCCTCTTTAACTGACCGATGTGGAGCTTGCGGTACTTAGAGTTAATTAGAGGAGGCCCACGGCCGGAGGAAATTAAATAGCATGTATTATATGTAACTACACACACATTAAGTGTGGAGGCCAATCTCTACATCTGCATTTACTGCTTATTAAAAGACATATCATGTGTCATAGAGCAAATCACATTTTCTAAAGTTCTGTAGATAAAGCTGAAGCAGCGACGCCAGGAGGCACATCATTTAAAAAAAACAAAAAAACAAACCCGAAAGATCCAGTCTGGGTTAAGAATATCTGTGGAGCCAAAACCACATAACCACAATACTATCCCTCCTCACGTCCCACAATCCCTCTGGCTTCAGGCTTTAGGACTTTGAGGTTATGAGACGGTGATTCAGAGCTGATGTCTCTCTTTAGAGGCCGTGGTCAGGAAGACGCCTCCCAGGTGTACACACACACACACACACACACACACACACACACACACACACACAGACTGACCTACCACTGATACACTGGTGGAACGTAACTAAGTTCATTTAGTCTAGTGTCCACAGCGCCCGATCACATAACTACTTCACCCTCGGCATCCATCATAAATAAACTAGACTCTTACACTTCCCTTTTAAATCTTTATAATTTGATGTATTTTATAACTATTGTAAATGTTAATTTGTAGTTCCTTGTGTGGTCTTGTGTCAGGTCTTGAAAGAGAGATTTTGATCTCATGAGTCTGATTAAATAAAGATTAAAAAACTGTTCAGTAGTTAACTAGGAGTTAAGAGTTTTGAGGTACATGTACTTCACTTGAGTATTTCTGTTTTATTCTACTTTATACCTTTATTCTTCACGACAGTTCAGAGGGACATATTGTATTTTAACTCATTTTAATTTATCCAATAACATGTAGTTTAGTTTTGCTCCTCAGATGCAAAGAGGTGTTTGTGAATTACAGGTCTTTAGGGTTTGGACTGTTGGTCAGAGTTGTGCTTAACATTTGTCATAATTTCCTGACACTTTACCAACCAAAGATAAGACGGGTTAATCAATAATAAAAAACTGGCTCTGTCCCCGGTAATGAAAACACTGGATCACAGCCCGAAGGATGTGAGGTGCCAAAGAGCGTCACAGCGAGACGTTTGTTCCGGAGGTAAAAGTGAAACAATGACATTGTCTCAGGATCCGTGACGAGCCCGTGAAGCCTCCAACTGTTCCACCATATGTTGTGTAGGACCGAGTTCCTCGGTCCACGTTACCGCGGTTTGTTCTCAGCAGTGGGGAGCATGTATAAATATCCCCTGCCCACCTTACTTCTGGGTTTCTGTTCTCACACATGCAAACCAGCACACGTATGTGCATGTAGTCCACGGGGGGG
>NW_019525488.1:578961-579334 GCF_002814215.2 Seriola lalandi dorsalis | reverse complement strand
GGCACACGGACCGAGACCGAGGAGCCAGATCTTCAGAGGGATCCTCCGCTTTATCACACGGGCCAGCCGGCAGCTGAGTACACAGTTGCTGTCCGGGGATGGGGGGCCTTGTCTGCAGCACCCCCCCACACCCCTACACCCCCACCCTGCTGCCACGCACTGAAAACAGGTGCATCAAAGGATGCCGGAGGAGGAGGGGGAGTCGGGGAAAAAGACAGGTAGAGCGGGGGAAGTAATTTTTTAAGCCGCTATGAATATCCCTCCCTCCCTCCCTCTCTTCTTCTTCCCAACTACATCATCACACTCTCTGATTTGCTCCCCTGCTGCTCCGTGCCCAGAGTTTATGTCATGACTTTCTATCTACCCCCCCCCC
>NW_019525488.1:568123-578925 GCF_002814215.2 Seriola lalandi dorsalis | reverse complement strand
ACCCCTGCTCCTCCTCGACCTCACCTCCCTCCATTGTTTCACCAGCTTTTAATAAACTAAAGGGCAGATTCCTGACTGGAGCGAGAAGGGGGGGGGCAGACCCACAGACCTGTCCTCCAGCCACACACACACACACACACACACACACACACACACACACAGAGTTTGGCATGCAGCGTGCCAAGCTCTTCCACTGTCTACTGACGCCAGCTCCCGAAACACACACACACAAACTTACTCTTCCTCCTCTCTCTCTCTCTAACACACACACAGACACACACACACACACACACACACACACACACACACACACACACACACACACACACTCACTCTCACCCTCCCCACGCGCCAACCTCCTAAAAGCTAAGCTCCTCACTAAATATATCCCCCCCAGTAAAGATAAGACAAACACAGTGGATTTGAGAGCGGTGTACAGCCAATGACGGGCGGCCATGTGAGCCGGAGCTAAGCTCGTGTTAGCTTTACAGTTTAGGCTTCAGAGACGGAGCGGGAAGACACAGAGGACATGTATGTGTGAATGTTCCCGTCGTTTAGTGAAGCACAGTCGCTCAGGGTGTGTTTGTTGAACCCACGTCCACCTCAAACCCTAAACCCACCTCCTCCGTTCTCTCCATCCTCGTCAGAGAGGAGGGAGAAGAACAGTGGCGAGCTGCAGGCTAAACGCAGCGCATGAAACTAGATCAATCCTCCATTCAGCTGCGAGCCCGAGGCGCTTCTCTAAAAAAGAAAAAGAGTGAGCAAAGGAGTCGTAGGCGTGTTTGTTTTATCGCGCTGGACCAGGTTTCTTCGGGGGCAGCATGGATCTGTCACATGCTCGTCTGGCAGGGCGGCGTTCAGAGTCTTCCTGACGGCCCCGCCGTTCGTGCAGAGCATCCATTTGTCAGAAGCACATTCCTGCGGCGGTGAGACATTGTGAACTGACTATCAGAGCTTCAACACTGTCCAAATAAACACACTCACAATGGGCCCCAGTGTGTGTGTGTGTGTGCGTGTGTGTGTGTGTGTGTGTGTGTTTGCATGCATGTGTGAGAATATGAAACATGAGAGCTCAGACACAAAACCAACCGTGCATCGCTGCTGTCTGCGAGCACCTGGCTGAGTGTGCGACGCTTCAAACACACCTCCTCCTCCTCCTCCTCCTCGCCTTCCTCTTCTCCAAACAGTTCAAAGGTCAGTTTTAGTTCGAGGCGAGGACGAGGAGAGAAACTCAGACATTTTCTTTCCGTGCAATCGGTTTCTCATCTGGTGTCACTGGAAGTGGAGAGGGATGTCTGGAGGGATGTGTGCATCACACAGTCTCTCTCTCTTTTTTTCCCCTTGTGTTAGCCTCTCGGTCACTCTCACCTCCTCCAGGCCTCTCTCTCTCTCTCTCTCTCTCTCTCTCTCACACATCTCAGTTTCATTCTGTTTCTCCTATTTATCGTGTCCTTCTCTCTCTGAAGGCTTCACTGTTCCCGTCTCTGTTTTTCCTCCTGCTTGGACTTCTCTCTCTCTCTCATTATCCCTCAGTCTCATCACTTCATTTTTCATTTAAACACCTTCTCCTCTCCTCCTCAGTTGGATGGAAGTGGTAGCTCCTCTCCTCCTCCTCCTCCTCCTCCTCCTCCTACCTACCACAGAGTCTATTATATCTGTCATCATCTCCCTCAGCAGCCTCAGGGCTCAGCACAACAGGCCGAGTCAATCACACACTTACAGACATAAACGCACGCACCTGTAAAACACATATCCATACATATATCCAAAGTTATTCACACTGTTATTAACCTCATGCAGCTCCAGCACGCACGCACACACACACACGCGCGCGCGCACACACACACACACTCCCTACTTGCTCCACTATCCCTCCAGCCTTGCTGTCAATGCCTGATTAGCGTGTTCGCCGGCGCCAACACAAACATGTTTCCTCCGATTACACATCATGTCACGCCGCGTCCTAATCACAACCACTTGCGGTTTCTGGACTCGCCAGCAGAAGAAAATACCTGCAATAAAAGAGGAATGTGCACCTGAGCTCCTGAGCTCAGGGATGAGACGGAGTGAGGAGAAGTTCAGATCAAACTCTGTGACGCTGTCATGAACAGCTGTGAGAAAATACACACGGACAGAAAGTACAATACACCTTTAAAAAGAAGAAAGGCAGAGTGTGTTTGTAGGTGTGTCGGTCCTGAGGCTGGTGGACTTACCTTCAGCGCCCGGCAGCGGACGGACAGACAGCTGAGGTATCCAGAGACTGGCTGAGACCCTGAACACAACGCTGGATTTGTTGTTCAACTATTGTTTCCCAGCCAGCTCCTCTCTCCTCCTGTTTCTACCTCTCTCTCTCACACACAGATTGTCTGAGCGCTATTCTCTCCTCCCTCTGTCTCACTGTCTCTCTCCCTCCCTCCCTCCCTCCCTCCCTCTCTCTCTCTCTCTCTCCCTCTCTCACTTTCTCCTGAACAGGGAAATCACCAGAAAGAGGGGAGCAGCCTGGATGCTCCGTCTGTGAGGACGCTCGTCACATGTGGATCGTGACACAGCAATCGTATATCATACGCCCTTTCTCTCCCTCTCTCTCTCCCCCTCTCTCTCTCTCTCTCTCTCACACACCAGCTGACGCACCGACACGCTCCACAGCGGCAAATGGGAATTCCAGCCCTGGACGGCTCCGCTCACCCCATCAGGAGAGAGCTGACCAAAAGCTGCAGCCAGTTTTACGAGGTCAGGGTTATAAAACTGTTAGCAGATTTAGTTTATTTAAAAACAACTGGCCCCCGTGGCCTTTCCTCTTCACGCGCTTTCTCCTGCCCATGACATGAGGGGAGGAGGGGGGGGGTGTGTGTGTGTGCAGGTGGGGAGGTGTGGGAAAGGAGAAGAGTTAAAGAGGAGGTTAAATCACTCACCTTCGCCGTCTTCTCTTGATGGGAACATCTACCTCCACCTGCAGACAAGGTTATAGTATCACTGGAGAATACGTCCCTATAGATTCATTTAAATTACAAAACGAGCCGTGCATTAATCACTTAAAATCTGCCGGACATTTCATCTTGGATTATTGGTCTTCATCTGTGAACGATTATGTGACGGTGCAGGGCCTGTGTGTTTGGCAATGGTGAAAACAACAGCAACAGAGCAGGGACTGCAGCGACCCCGTCCATCAGTCACATCACACACATGGAGAAAGACACCATGAAGATATAAAGGGGACAAACTGTGATGCATTCAGTGAGGGAGGCGTCTGCGTTTACCTTGAGACACGAGCTGTCACACCTTCTCTGAGGCTCTCGCACGCGGCCGCTGCCAAATTATTACGATGTATTGCGTCAGTTGCTTTTGTTTCTGATTTATCTGCAGGGGGGGGGGGGTTTGGTTTATTGAACACTTTAAGTTACTAGAAAGATGGTGAAGGTGAAGTCGTCCGACTGAGGTGTGGAAAAACACAGCCAGATGCAGCCTGACAAATAAGGCACATCGTGTAGAGGCTAAGTACCGAGGATGCATTCTTTCAACATGTTTCATACAGACAGAGGGTGGAGGAGGTGGGGGGGCAGGTTGGGGCCGGGGGGGGGGGATGCAGAGCATGACAAATAATGAATTTTTCATAGGCTGATTAAATAAGAAAAGGGCGGGCAGTCAGACAGTGTGGGAATAACAACAAGTACGATGCCAAAATAGGTGAAAAAGAATAACATGAGCCATGTGAGGCTGACAGCATATGTTCAGATACTCATTGTACCACACACACTTACACACACACACACACACACACACATACATTCAAGTCCTGGTATGCAGAGTCAAAACTCTCGGGGGAAATAAGGGGAGCAAGCTGCACCACACTAAGTAGGACTTAGTGGGTCAAAAGTTTAAGAAGCACAATTACCTGAAAGACCTCGGCTGACCCCCAAATTTCTCACCTTCTGTTCCCTCACACACTCACACACACACAAACTCACACTCACACACACACAAACTCACACTCACTCACACACTCACTCACTCACACTCACACACACTCACACACACACCTTCGACAGAAGCGATTTACAGCCGGCAGCAGGAGAGGGTGAAAACTTATACACCACCAACAGGCTCCTAGAGAGAGAGAGAGAGAGAGAGAGAGAGAGAGAGAGAGAGAGAGAGAGAGAGAGGGAGACCCACGTAAGCAGCGTTTGTATTTTGATTACACGTTCAGGCATTGTAAATGATCACCGCTGCGAACAGTGTCAAATTAAATGGTCATAACTCACCTGGACAGAATCTGACCTCGTCTCCTTGGCTTACTCAGCTTGCGTCCACATGAGAGGTGGTGACAGGGAGTAAATGGCTTCAGATAATGTATCATAATATCACATTAAGAAAATGTCCGTGGAAGCCAAATGTGAATCCCATATGTGGAGAGGAGGAGGGGGGGGGGGTGAGAGGCAGAGGGAGTGGAGGAGAAGGCCAGAGGATGGAAGATATATTGAGCAAAAGGAGGGGATACGCCGGGTGACACAGCGCCACAAAAGCAGCTTTCTGACAACTTGTAAAAAAGGCTTTTGCTTTCTGTAACAACAGGCGGTAAGTGGATGGTGGTAAAAAGCTAAACAATATTGTTTCTATGTGACAGCTGTTTAAGATCAGGAGAGTAAAGTCTTTACTCCCTCCGCTGTTTATCCAGATTTCCATCTTGGTGATGTGTCACTGGCCAGTTAGCAGACTTTACCCTGTGGCTGTTCACACTGGTGATTAGGCAGCAGGTCAGGTTGCGCCCCCTGTTACATCTGCGTATAAGCCCGTGACTATTAAGAGCGTGACGTTGGCGGCTGTCCCCGTCTTGATCAAGTCCCGCCTTGGCTGCAGGCGGTGCCGTACGCTGTCCCCACGAGCGCCGGCAGCTGAGATGTGACTGAGCCTGATGTGAGATGAGTCGTCGCCTCATCAGGACGGGATTAGCGGGGGGGAGGGGGGAGGGGGCAGGGTCACATCTCGGCTCAATCGCACCCGAGTCACGCGCTCCCAGGCCTGTGGGGCGTGACCGTCCTGACGTCGGCCATCTTTGTTCTGCTCTGCAAGAATGTAAACCTGCGGTCCCCTTGCTCGAAGAGTTAAACATCTCTTCGTCCTGTCAGCTTTCAACTAAAGCTCTCTGTTCTCTCCTTCAGCGCAGGAAAAGCTCGTTTCAAGCCGGTTCGTATTATGTGTGACAAGCACAAAGCTGTGGACTGATGGATGGTGCACAGACATTTTCAGTCTTCATTTGGGAGATTGATTTCCAGCCTTATTCTAGGTAACATGAAAAAATGGTAGGGTTGGGGGGGGGGGGGAAGGGGTTATAATTTGGGGAGATTTATCTGGACCAGTGTGCAACAGAGAAACAGGCATGTTTGCCTCAAATATAAGCTCTGCTGGGAGCCAGGAGTCTAACGCAAATAGTCCCATAGTTGTAATTTACAGTCGGTGTAGAATAACTTTCTCTTTTCTTGACCAGGTAAAACAATGTCGCAGCAGCTGCCAAAGACAACGGGCGTGTGATGAGTGTACCAGGTCTGGGTTTTTTTGGGAGTTGAGGGGGAAGCACGGTTACAGCCGGTACAAGTGGTCCGAGCGGCTGATACAGGAGCGAAACGCCGGTATCAAACAGACGCTGCGCTCCTCCGGTGGCGATCCGAGTTCAAACCACGGTGCAGTTAATGATCTTAACACACGTTTACGTCTACACATAAACACACAGTCATGAGCATGATATTGCATGAGGAATGAGAACAGCAGCCCCAGATGTGTATAAGAGACAGGATCCGAGTTCAAACCACGGTGCAGTTAATGATCTTAACACACGTTTACGTCTACACATAAACACACAGTCATGAGCATGATATTGCATGAGGAATGAGAACAGCAGCCCCAGATGTGTATAAGAGACAGGATCCGAGTTCAAACCACGGTGCAGTTAATGATCTTAACACACGTTTACGTCTACACATAAACACACAGTCATGAGCATGATATTGCATGAGGAATGAGAACAGCAGCCCCAGATGTGTATAAGAGACAGGAGGGAGATATGGAACAATGAGAGAGCAGCTAAGTGTTTCCCCATGTGCACCTGGGGCAGTGGCTGACCCTGTAAAGTGGGGTCTAAGCCTTAGCCCTCTCTCTGTGCCAATGCCCATAGGCACTGAGGAATCACAGGAATGAGGGAGAGCAGCCAAAAGCAGTCTGCTAAACTCCCTTCATCTTTATAGAAGTGCCGTTACAGAGGGCCTCCAGTCCAGGCCCAGACAGGGAACACTTCCCAGGCTGCTCCATCCCTCCCACAGCCCTCCTGGGACAGTGACGGGCTCCAGTGTTCAGTGACTTTCTCCTGAGAAGGAGCCAGCAGGTAGGAAGACACCAACTTCTGCCAAGAGGGTAATTAAAGATTTGTGTCTAGACGGACGGCATCATTAGAAAGTTTGAGTTGTGACTGTGGAGTCAAAGGGACAATCTGTGAAATATCTCAACAGCTACTGGATGGACCAGCGTGTAAATTCATTGTTCCTGGAAGATGAGTCTCCGGCAGCACCATGAGGTCGACATCTTTGATGGATTGCCCTAAAATGTAGTGAAGACATCGACGGTTCCAACACTATAACACTATATATCCTAATCCTAATGATGCCTTAACTTTTCGTCTAGCGCCCTCATCAGCTCAAAAGTCACGCAGAAAAACTGATCAGTCTCAACTGTTTTTTGTGTTTAGCGCTAATTATCCAGCATTAGCGTGTTAATAAGCAAAACTAAGATGATAAACATTATTCTGTATTAACATTATACTCTATTATTATACTAATGCTAAACATTAGCATGTTAGCATCATCCTTGCGAGTACATTAACGTGCTGATGTTAGCATTTAGCTCAACGCACCGCTGTGTCGAAGTAAAGCTTCACAGAGCTGCTCACATGGCTGTAGACTCGTACGCTGCATTCACATGGTGTCGGAATAATCGGAAAAATTAGTTTCCGACCGGGAACGTCGCCTAAAGTTGGAACAACAACTTGGAAAGTCGGTGAAGTTTGGTGCACGACTTGCCGAGTTGTTGACGTCATATATGGCAGACGTAAATAAATGTTTGGTTGACGGTCAGAAACTTTTGATTAATGGTGCAAATGCACACATTGCATATAATTTTTTTTACTAACATTTAATTTGTAATATGGTATTAGGCTGTAACCATGTAGACTGACTTACATTAGCTAGTGAAGTTATTAGCTAGCAGTAACTCTGATCAACGTGTTGTTTAAATGATGAACACACCGAAGTCCGAAGATCAACTTCCCAACTCGGGAAACGGGAACATCCGAGGAGCACGTGAATGCAGCATTAATATAAATCATTTTTAAATAAACATTTTCAGTTTTGAATGTAGAAATACATGAAAAATACACTTTCAAAAACATTCCTAAATTAGAGGTTTAAATTATATAAAATCAGTTGTAGCAGGGAAATTAAAACATGAGACTTCTGCCGTGGTGTGAGTTACTAGAAGCTTATTCAGAGTGAACTGTGGGGCCAAAAACTGCTTCTCTGGGGGAACAGTTCTGAGAAAAACAACATCTGAACGCAGGTGCTCTGTAATGTGTGTGTTTTTGTGTGCTTCCAGGTTTAGGATTTGTTGTCATGAGAAAAGAAAGGCACACGGCCAGTAAACAGAAATCTTTCCCCTCTTGTTCTCAGATATCTGTTTAGACTTCATAGATTGGCTATGACTCCATCAGACTCACATTAAGCCCATCACGCACATTCACATGCACGCACGGTCGGATCCTCTCGACCCAGGAGACATTTATGACCTTCCCGTATATCAGTTTTTACAGTGCAGCGGCCCCGAGCAGAACAGCAGTAAAGTGGAACGAGGACAAAACGAGAGATTCTTTACAACGAGCCTCAGACTTCTCCTTCTGCTGAGCAGAGACGGAGAGACAACACAAAGTCACATCAACACCCAAACCACATCAACAAAACATTGCGTGCTGAGAGGAGACATCATCGGGGAGGGTGATTCATGTGAGTTTTACCCCAGTGTTTGGTTCGATGCACATGTTCGTCAACGTGGTGGTTTAAGTTTGACAAAATGATTTCTTGATTGTTTTTTCTTTTGTTTTGTTTTTTTTTATGCGGCGAGCCAACGGCCGCTGCTCCAGCATGTAGGACAATATCTCAATTCAACTCAGCGCTAATCAAATCAGCCTTATTTATATAGCAACTTTCATACAAACTTGTAGCCCAAAATATCAATGCTCTCCACTAAATCCAATAAAGTCAATAAAACTGTCATATGAATTTATGAAGCGACATAAAAATGTTGAATATTTTTATGGCATTTGGCCTTAAAAAAAAATCCCTGGCTAGAATTGAAGCAGGAATGTCACAGTTACCCTGTCAGCTACTCAACCACCCAGACGCCCCAGATTCTTATAATCAGTACAGAAAGTTATATTAAAGGTCCCATATTTTCTTCTTCTATGTTTTATTTGAAGTTTTGAGCCATAAGAAGATATATTTTTGGTTTTAAGATCCAAAAAACATCTCAGTGTAGTTTTACATCTCCTCTCTCAGGCTTCTCTCTGCAGCTCTAGTAACAGAGCCAATCAGAAGAGAGGAGCCTCTCTTCTGATTGGCTCACTGTTTTCTGACTGATCCAATAAAAATAAAGCAGATTTCAGGTAAAAACACTCAGAGAAACCAAATCCTGCAAGGTTTGGATGGTGGGTCCCGGTGGGCGGGGCTTGGTGACTGCTTTGTTGTGACATCACAAAGTTCCAGAAGTCCTGACGGCTGGTTTTAAGGCTCAGTTTCTGAATACAGGCTGTGTGCATTTCTCTGTGGACTGAGGCTTTGATACTTTCACAGTATTAACGGAGCTACAGCAACACAGCTGTTTACAACCCTCTTGTTTTGCTTTGAATTCTATCACTCCTTTTCTTCTATTGAAGTCAGCATGCTAACCAGCTAGCCCAAGCCCAGTTGGTCCATCTCATCACTTCCTGATACCAAATCACTGTAGCGTCCAGTCTGACCTGAAGACGCTACAGTTCCCTACTCGAAAGACGTATTATTAACTCTTGTACTGTAAACGCAACGATGGCTGAAGCTCTCGCTAAGACTGGTAAGTAAACATCTGTTACTGCTAACGCTAGCCATGTAGCAAGAGCAAAACTTACAAAAAACACCTTTAATTTAGAGCTAGACCTGCTTTATAACCAGAGAAGACATGGAAATCTACCTTTTATACTATATAGGACCTTTAAAGGATCAGGCTGGTGATATGCGTTACTCCTCTGTGTCCTCCATTGTTGTCCACAAACTATTAAAAACACGAATCAGTGAGTCACCGTTGCACAGGAGACAACAGAAAGTAATGAGTTGAATGAATAATACTTGTAATATTCTGTCCCAGCCTTGTCCTTTAGTTAACACTAAATATAAAAATCAATCTGTCTGATCTAAAGGATGTTCTCTATGTCGTACAGTGCAGCCAGATTTCAGAGAGCAACGATGAGGACGCAGCTCGTTCAGTTTGCTGTTGCTGAGTCACAGAGCATGACAAGGCAGAAAATGTGGGGATGTGTGGGTGCAAAGAGACAGAGAGTGACGGGAGGAGACGGGGAGGAGGGGAGGAGGGAGAGGGCCGGGTGACGAGGTTCCTCCCTCACTGTCCCTCTCCTTCTCACGTTGTGTTTCAGGAGGCAAAAAAAAAGGCCAAGTATGTGCTCAGGAAGCTCCCGGCCACCGCCGACCGCACCGACGTCACCTTTTGTGTTTTGGTGGTCAGCGACTGGGGGAAGCTAATATTTTAGTATGTGTGAAAGTAGACGGAGAGGACCTGATAATGCCTGGGGTGATGTAATGCACCGTTTCTGTGCTCGGTGTGAAGGGGGTGAGGCGGGAGAGGTGTGTATGAGTGTGTGTGTGTGTGTGTGTGTGTGTGTGTGTGTGTGTGTGTGTTTGCCGGTTACATGGAAGGGATTGGGTGGTTGATTACCTAATGTTTGACTTATCCCCTTACTAGAATTTGCAACGCAGGCTCTGATTACAGTGGCGCCTCAGCTTGAACAACCTGTGCCTTTTTATAGTCTTAACACTGCCACAGACGGACAGCCAAACACATAATGAGGGTGCAGTTCCTTGTAAATTAAACCTCCTCCTAAACTCTCACAATATTCTCCTCTGTATGTTTTCGTCCTGTTAATATAACAGAATAAACCCTGATAACTAGGGGGGCACTCGGAGGGAGCAGACCTCTGCCAGGGCTAATGTCAAACAACACACACCAGACTTCAGAGAGAAAGAATCAAACTCATGGCAGTTAAAGATCCAGATCTGCCTTAAACTTTAATTAGTTCTTCCCTGGCCCCGGCCCCGGCCCTCCACCGAGTTCGGTGCAAATTGGTTCAGTCCTTTTTACGTAATCCTGCTGACAAACAGACAACAGACAATAACAACTATCATCCACAATGAGCCGATGATGCTGTATCTGAAACAGGTGCTGAGGAGTAATGATAGAAAAGGGAAAAAAGAAAGGACATAAAATAGCTCCATTCTTTTCTCTTTTCCAGTGTAACATGTGAGAATGAGCCCTGATGATAAACACATGAGGCCTGTGCAGCCTGGATATACACACTCTGGCTTTTGGACTCCTTTGCAGATCATCTATAGTTTCCACAGCTGCGGGCTGACAATGTTGATGGCTTCTGTCTTGTAGGTGGATGTAGCCAGTGTAGAGTCAACATAAACCACACATCAATTACTCCAAGGGCAACCCCCCCC
>NW_019525488.1:545082-568040 GCF_002814215.2 Seriola lalandi dorsalis | reverse complement strand
ATCAACATAGGAGTACACAGTGTAATGCTCTGTGATCATACTGTGCGAGCGCTTGCTGGCCAGACCTGAAATGTGGTTCTGCTTTGCTGCCTCGTGTCTCCGAAGGATTCCCACCAACTCGTGTAAACACACTCACACACAAGCACACATCAAAAAAGCATCTGTGTTCTCACAGCGCTTCCCGCTTCGTGATAGCTGACACCAGAGCACGCCATTACTGCCAAATTATTCATACAGAGGAAAACAAACTTTCTAATTATTCACACACACACACACACACACACACACGCAGTGTCACACATCTCCACCTTGACACAACATGAAAACGCACACACGCCGGTTCAGCTGATGCGTCGTGTTCTTTAATTAAGGAGCGGGGTTGTGTTTGTGGTGTAGGTCTGTGGGGCAACGTTTCACCTCCCACCGTGTGTCTCTGTAGCGGTGCCGGCTGTCGGGTCACCGCGGTTGGAGGGAAAGCAGAATACGTCCTCCAGGAGAGCAGAGTAGTTGATGTTTTTCACCGCAGCCTCGCCGGCGTCGAACCTCGCGCTCACATCAAACTGTAGACGAAAGGAACACACAAGTCACAACACAAACTCTGCTGCAAATAATTCATTCTTTTAGTCTTTGGTTTAGTTTGTCGCAGGCTTTTTACTCTGTTTTGTATACTTTAACTTTTCAGTGTGTATCAAATGTGCTATGTAAATACAACTTCTTTGTTTAAACTTTTAAAAATCATGGCTGTCTTTAAACTCCATTAGACTGATTAAACCTCACACAGAAAACAAAAGAACTTCTTTTTAACACTGGAGGCCAAATGTAATTTAGCTATTTCTTGAAAGCAGGAGGCAGGAACTGGTCCCAGGATTGTTAAATATAATGAACAGAGAGAAAGAGAGAAAATTATAGAGGTAATAAGAAAATTGGCAACACGACCCAGACTTCTTCTGGGAAGAAGAAGTCAGTCAGTCTGGGTCAGTCGACGTGACGGTCCTCTTGTGTTCTCACTACGTGTTCTCGCTGTGACACCTTCAAAGATGCACAAGGCTCAGAGGACCTTGGAGCTACCTTGGAGGTTTTTAAGGAGGGGAGGGGAGAGGAGCTGAGCAGAGACTGAGCGACTAGTTTGGTCTCAGACGGAGAGCAGCTGGAAACCATGACAGAGGGAAATGGAGAATTAAGTAAGCACACACACACACACACACACACACACACACACACACGTTGGTCTTTCCACAGTCGGGAGGACATTCAATGACATAATGCATTCACTAGCTCCTTACTCCAACCTTGACCATCACAAACAAATGCCTAATCCCAACCCAGATCTAACCTGAACCTTAAAACCAAAACGTAACCACCGAACACATCAAACAGCACTTTGAAGTTGTGAGGACCGGCCAAACTGTCCTCTCACTCACACACACACACACACACACACACACACACACACACAGAGGTGGTCAGAAAGGAAGGAAGTAGCTCCTTTGTTCTTCCCTCTTGCATTTGTATCTTTTTCTATGTAATGCTGATTTAACATGCTTCGCTTCGGCCAAATCTAAACAGAACCAGGTGAGCGGCAGAGATATACGCCGTGGCATGACAACAAAGGGAAGGCTCGCATGGACAGAATGAGAGTGGACCGAATCGGTGTGTGTGTGTGTGTGTGTGTGTGTGTGTGTGTGTGTGCGTGTGCGTGTGTGTGTGTTGCTCCTCTCTCTCTCTCTCGTCATTTCCCGTGCACTATAAATTGTCATCTTGCCTATTTGACCATTCCTTCCCACTCACTTCGTTCTGCTTTTGGCTCACTCCTCCTCTGAGTCATCACAGGTGGGGGGTGAAATGTGGATTGATTTTCAATTACAACTATTTAAAAATCCGTGCACACACTGCGAATGCACTGACTGTACTTTTCTGAGTCAGTCTCCTCTAAAAAAAAAAAAAGAAAAAAGTTTTGCGTTATATAAATGTCTCCTACCTTTAAGATGTCTTCGGCCATTACTGGGGGAGCGGGGTGCTCCATCCAGTTAATGCCAGCAAGGAGGGCGTGGTAGTCAATCTCATCTCCATCTGCAAACCTCCAGCAGACACGAATCCAAATTAGAAACAGGTACAAACTATTATTTATTATTTCGACAACAGCTCCCATGTGATTTATGTGAATCTGATCCGCACCACTTCCACAGCATATTTCGTCCAAATGCTGGTGCAGATATTTTTATAACCGTGCCAAGAAAAATTTCTGTGCAAAGAACTGAGCTATACTTTACAATCAAGAGAAAACGAATCATTCAAAACCATTTTGAAAACTACAGTGGGACCTCGAGCCGCTGTAGCCCGGACTGCGCTGTGATTAGTGGGGCTCTTACTTGTCGAGCAGACCTCCGAGCAGGTTCTCAGGCAGGGGGAGTCGGAAGGCCTTACAGATGGTCCTTGTCTCTTTGGCGGAGAGACGTCCAGTTCTGGAGACACAAAGCAAAGCAGACATACTGGTATCGAATGCGAGATTAAAAGCCAAGAGGCCCCAGTTGTGGTAGTAGCGGTTTGGACCTACATCAGACCACTTGTCTGTTTGTGGGGAGATATTTGAATGGAGCTCAAAGAAGGAACACATGCTCCTCAGAGGCTAGAATCTGCTCTAAAGTCCAAAGGATCCACACTTAAGGATATTTTTATGACTTCATGAGAAACACTGAGCAGCTTCTCACCATTAGTCAGCAGCATGTGCCTTTGTTTATATTCTAAACGTGACCTATTGTCCTAGATGTCTGTATTAAACATGGCCAGATTGAAATAGTGATGTAAACATATGTAAAAGTGAGACTGAAGCTCAGGCGTCGCTCTGCTCTGATCTCCAGGTTTCCAACAGTCTTTTTTTTCTTCTGTGACGAGCTGACGTCAGTCTGTCACAGTCATCCGGTCCAACCACGGCGCCCGTTCTCCCAAAACAGTCAGAAGTATTACAGGCATTTAATAAACTACATGAAACCAAAGGAGCAGGTTTCCTTCTCCTGACAGCGGATGACTTCTACTCCAGCTCATTCCCCACATGTACAACTATTAACACGGGCAAATAAAACAAAAACATTTTGGCTAATCAGCTGTTATGTGACACAATAAGCAGGTGATGGCTGTGATATTTATCAATCAGAGGTGTCCTGCTGTAATCTTTGTTGCTGTGGATGTCGGTGCTGTCCGCTCTCATATTCGTACTATAACATACAGATGGATCTGAGAAGTTGTCATAGTTTTACAGTTTGCTCTCAGGTGTGGTGCATGTTGGCGGGAGGCTGCAGCTGCAGGACCTTTAAGTTTTTTGTGACAGTGCCAACATACAGGAAACCCAAATTATTCTAAACGTGTGTAGAACAATGCTAACTAGGAAATGCAGCATTAGGACCGCGGGTCCTGAAAGTCCTTAAGGCGCAGCCTCAAGCGCTGCAGAAGCATATTATTGGGGCAGTTCAGCCAATCAGAAGAAAGTAGGTGCCTGAGCTAATACTGCCTGTTTCAGTCAGAGGCTCGACTGAAGAGCTGCATCAAAGGCAGTTTGAGATAAATAAGGACTTTTTTTGTATTGTGATTCAGGCAAAGCAGCTCCAGCAGAGCCCCAGAATCAAAATATAGAGCTGTAAATTAGCATAAAGGGTCCCCTTTAAAAAGCTCCCACTCTAACATTAACATATTATTTATAGAAAAATGTCTCAGACTGAATTCGAGTGAAGACAATGAGTGTGTGTGTGTGTGTGTGTGTGTGTGTGTGTGTGAAACAGGGGATGTTTGTCCTCTAAGACCACAGTTGTTTTCCACAGTAATGCCAGACGGTTCAGGGGCTCATTCTTGTCATGCCATCTTCATTACAGGGATGTTGATGAACAATCTGACGCTAACTGAGGGTGTCAACACAGCTATAATAAACAGACGAGTCAGCTTGACCTTGTGGCACTGTCGGTCGACCGTTTCCGCTGACCCGGCCCATTTTAAAGGTCTAACACATACTACATACGAACGGGCAGGTACATGTAGCGTACAGGCATTAAACATGTGATTTTATGTGACACAGAGAGGAGGAAGGCAATGGACAGGGAGAAAGACCCACAGAGACAGAGGCAGCCCAACTGTGTGTGTGTGTGTGTGTGTGTGTGTGTGTGTGCGTGTGTGCGTGTGTGTCCTCTGGCCTGCACAGCCACATGCCATACAGGTCTTTAGGGTTCATCTGGTTCCAATGCTCCACTCTCACACTGCTGGAACTAATCGCTGCTCTAAGATATGGGGCCACTGGCTGCACGATTGATGTCTTGTTGTGACGCTATCTGCCTGTGTGTGTTCCTGTGTGTCTCTGTTGCAACACTATTTGGTCTTAAGCTAACATCTGCGTGTGTGTGTGTGTGTGTGTGTGTGTGTGTGTGTGTGTGTGTGTGTGTGTGTGTGTGAGAGTGTGTGTGTGGCATGCGTGTCGCCCACTTGTGTCGGTCGTGGTAAGTGAAGGCTCTGGTCATGTCGGGGAGCTCTTCAAAGTGCTTCTTTTTGAGGAGGTCCTGGGCCACGGCCAGCATCAGGCCCACGTCCACCTCGGGCTGCTCCCGCCGTGAGAAACGCCGGCCCAGCACCAGCACCTCGTGCTCCGACAGTCTGCAGTCCAGGCCCGTCAGCAGACTCCTGCGGTGACACACAGAGTACAACACACACAAGTTAACCACAGCTCACAGTCCTAACTTTAAAGAAGAGAAGTTCTATTTGATCCTTGTGTCACTTCCTTTGATTTGGATAGTGATTTCCTGACATCATTTGTATTTCAAAAAGCACTATTTAAGCTTCCTGCCACATATTTCACCTGTTCTTCCTGGTTACACACATGTTTAGTTGATAATTACCATTGTATTTGTTTTGAGTCTCTGTTTATAGCTTTTAAATGATGAGCATATAGAAACATACAAAGTGACATAATAAGTAAATAAAAAAATAAAAATACTGTAAAATATATTTTACAATATAGAAATGAATCGATAATTTTAAAAGAATTAATGAATTAAGTTCAAGTGAGACATAATAGGAAAGTTTATATTTGAATTACACTTTATGATCAGATCTTACACATGCATCAGAAGGACTTAAATTTAAGATTTAGCTCCACTGTGCAGACTCACAACATCCACTTCAGTGTATACTATTGCAGGCGGGTGGGGCTGTACTGGACAGATTTAACTACTGTACCTGAACGCCTCGTAGGGGATGAGGCCAGTGTTGCTGGGGTCACTGAGAGTCAGAAACTTCCTGATCTCACTCTGTCCCTCCTCCGGGATGGAGCGTAGTTTACTGAAGATGTTTCCTATGTTGGCTTTGGGGAACTTTAGACAAACACACACACGCGCACACACACACACACACACACACACACACACACAGTTGGGGTCTCCCACTAACACACACGCAGACACAAATATTTGAGTGTGTAATTTGATTGTGACTGTGACTACAACTCATCCGACCTGTCTTTCGCCATAAATTTTTTGAAGTCTTTCTGTGGGGGCTTGGGCAGCAGGCCCTGGCAGGAGCTTAGCGAATCCTCTTCTGAGCCGAAGCCATTGTAGGGGGGCACAAGCCTCTGGGGCTTAGGGGCTGGGGAAGCTTTGTACTGCACTGGGGTGAAGTCCTCTGAGAGGAAGAAGGAAAAGACAAAACAGTTAGAAGAAGAAAGAAAGAGCTGAAATGATCAGAGGGCAGCAGGTAATCCATCCATGCAGGAGCGCAGCGGCCGGGGTCCGATTGTAACCCTAGGCTGACCTCTGACCGCTCAGAGTCAGACACGACCCTCCATTACAGTGGCCTGTCACCGGGGGCTCCGCCTGGTTCACCACTGTGACTAATGCTGCACGCCCCAGAACCTGCCCAGGGAGGCAGACACATGCAGGGCCAGCTTGAGTTTCCCCTGCTGGGGAGCAGCGTGCCTCTCGTGGTCCCCAGTGCCTTTGACTGGAGAAATACCAGTGCTGAAGGGCCTGGGTATCTAATGTCAGGGGGACAGAGGTGCTGAACTATGGTATTGGTTCTAACACTCATCAACTGAGGATGGACTGAGAGAACCAGAGCATTAAAACAGAACATAGAGAGCACAGTCCGGTTTTATAAAGAAAGAAAAAATCATTGCTCAGAACATCTCTAGATAAAAATACTTCATCTCCTGAACAAAGGCATCCTGCTGTACCTCTGGGCTTGTTGGAAGGTAACAGCTCTTGCTGGTGTGTGCTCTTGCTGCCCCCAAGTGTTCACATTAATGCAATGCAGGGAGAAGCAGCAGATACCTGAAGATTACATCCATACAAATGTGTGACTAATTAAAATGTCAAACTGCTGCCAGTATAATATATTTTCTTTATTTGCACAGATGAAAGACTCTGTACTTTTGGATCAATAATTTAGTCTGAAATATCAAAAATCCATTTGAACTGATTTGGTCTGACAGTACATATATATATATATATATATATATATACATATTTATAATAATCAACCGCACGTGGTGTCAGTTACCTATGCCGTATTTGGAGCGGTAGTAGTCTCTGGTGAAGTCGTCACAGTCAGCGATGATGACTCTCCTGCCAAACACATTCATCTCCCCGCCTACGGTCAGATCACAGTCCTTATAAAACTCCTCCTGGACAGCTCCTGTCTGCGAGAGAGAGAGAGAGAGACAGAGAGAGAGAGAGAGAGAGAGAGAGAGAGAGAGAGAGAGAGAGAGAGAGAGAGAGATAGAGAGAGAGAGAGAGAGTGAGACTTTTTACTTGTCAAACTTTTTGAATTTAGCTAAAACTACATGATTTATATGTTTACATCACATGCTCACCTAATGCACTATATGGCCCAAAGTAAGTGGACACCCAAACACTATAAACATATGTGAGTGTTCAACGACTCATTTCAAAACTATGTGTGTTATTATGCTGCTACATCATCCTCCGCTGTTCTGGGAGGGTTCTCCGTAAGAGTTTGGATTTACTCCCGTTCAGCCACAACAGCATTAATGAGGTCGGGCTCACTGTCAGCTTGTGGGTTTGAGGTCGGGGGGATCAGTGCAGCCACGTCAAGTTCTTCGACACCAAACTCAGACAAGCATTACTTTATAGATTCCTGGTTTTGTGCACGGGGGCTGAAACAGGAAAGGGTCTTCACAAACTGCTGTCACACAGGTGGAGACACACTATCCTCTAATATATATAATATAAGATTCACATCAACTAAACTGGAATTAGAACCAATATTTACTTTAACTGGACAAAGGTGCCGTCATAGTTTTTCACCACAGAGAATATCTTGTGTTCGGCTTCCTGTCAGCGCTGCAACCTCTGGGTTACACAGCAGTCCTCCCTCTCTTTGTGACCAACTCAAATAACATTAAATTCTTGACTTCGTTTCACTTGTTGTCATGTCGGTGTGTTTGTGGCGGGGAGACAGGACGTACTTTGATGCTGTCCAGTATGAAGCATTTCCCTTGATTCGGGGAGGAAAACACGTTGAGCACAGTGCGCTCTGCGGTCTGTCCGGGCTGCTTGACCTGGGCCGCAGGGTGCTGCAGAGAAATGACAAACAGCCACAGGCAGGTAAAGAAGCATCAATACAAGATCTTCACACAGCTGAGCACCACTCTGCATGTCTGTCAGTGTGTGTGTGTGTGTGTGTGTGTGTGTGTGTGTGTGTGTGTGTGTGTGTGTGTGTGAGTGTTCAGCTGGGCGTGGCTTCCCCGATCCTGCTCTCTCCAGTCTCCATACTCACCTGCTCAGGTAATCAACTCCACAACCAGATGCAGTTTTTTAAAGGATCGGTTCTGCTCGCCATTCGTGCTGGTTGGATTATTCTTACCCAGTGTTCTCCTTGTGCCTCAGGTTCAGTCTCTTGTTTTCCCCCGCTGCCAGTCTCGTCTACTCCCCTGCTCACCCTGTTTTTTCACCCAGCTGCTGTGAAATCCTCTGCACTGCCCAAACCCTAAAATTGTGGTTACATCTAATATAACGCCCAGTACTGTTCCACCTCGGCTCAGAACCGCTAATCAGAGAAAACCAGATGATTGAATTAACAAAAGATGGAACACCGGACGACTCAAACCAAAACTCAAAACAAACTGAATTGCTTTCTGGCCCCAAATATAAACTGGCAGCGGATGTCTGTCAGATACAGAGCGAAGACAGATCCTGACCACATACAGACTCAGTGACCACAGTCCGACCATAGAGAGAGGACGACACAGGAAGTCCTGGCTACCAACAGAGGAGGGAGTCTGTGCTCACGCCAGGTGAGGTAGAGACAGAGACCAACTTCCTCTGAACATGTGACAAATAATATTATCACAGTTAATCCCAAACTTCACTGAGCTCGATGACATGACATTCATGCCAATTAAGAATATTGAATTGAACATAATTTAATTGAACTAGATTGACAGAGAGACAGAGAGAGAGAGAGAGAGAGAAAGAGAGAGAGACTAACAGAATAAAGAGACAGAGTAAAGACGTGATCTGTCATTGAGGACGTGGTGATTTCTCATTGGACGGTGGATCCTGGTCAACCTTTAGGGCTGACATTTAATAAAAGGCATCAGAACAAACCAAATTACTGGACTGAAAACACATACATACCCCCCCACCCCACACACACACACACACACACACACACACACACACACACGATTGAGGCCTGGCTGTCTTTCAAGATGAATTAGGCTTCAGTCAGTAACTGGAGGAGAAAGCCAAAATGCTTGAGGGAGGCTGGATGCTACAGCGGTCCTGTCAGACTGAATGAGGGCTCGGTGAAGGGAAGGATGGTGGGAGAGAGATAAAAAGAAGTCAGCCAACCAGAAAGAGAGAGGCACTGCGAGGTTTGGAATAACCATCTACAAATGTAAAATTCATGTTCTCCATAAACCCTGGAGAATTTATCAAAATTTTTGGACTTTTCAGAAAGCATTCAGGCATTTCCGTACCTTTAGGATCTGTGTTTTATTCCTTCCTCTCCTTGACAACAAATATTCATCAGTCCCCCTCTTTCCTCTCCCAGGGCCAAGACATTATGACAAACTTTTTGAACAGCTCCTATTGTGGCGACTCACCTTAGGCAGTTTGCTGCGGCGCAAGAATTTGGGGATGCTGTCCCTCCCAGAGTTTGGGGTGATCACCTCTCGGATCTCGATGGTGTCATCGGCCAGGTAGTAGTGCAGTATGAGCTCCCGAGGGTCGCCGAACGTGCTCTCTGTGGCGTCCCAGAAGCAGTAGAAGCGCAGGACTTTGCGGTCGTGGTCCAGGAACTGTTTCAGCGTGTCACGCCTCTCGTACGGCCGCAGTGGCTTCATATTTTTCTCAGCCTGGACGAGGAACCATGTGAAAAAAGAATAATCAATAAATATTATTACATATACATAAGTGGCTTTCAATTTTTATTTTGGCCATTATTTTCTTCAAGGGTAGTGATTTTTTATTAAGCATCAGCAGGGATTAGTTGGTTAAATGATTACTTGAAACAAGAAATAAAAAGTACAAAACATGCCCCCAAGATGAGGATCAACAACTCTTTCATACTGAACATAAATTATAAATATACCATAAATATAAATATGAATTGTCAATCAAAGAAATATCAGTTGATCAAACAATAAGATTTAAAAAGAGCCTGAAAGACTTAGATGAAAAATATTTGTTAGTTGTCTCCCTGATGGGAAAAAAGTGAAACTCCTTTTTCCACATATGATGTGATTATCATCATCTATAATGGCTTTGTCTTTACTATTGTGTTAGATGTAATACTTAATTCTGCCATGTTATTTTTCTGAGAATGTCTATAGAAAATAAAAACTCTGGCGACCTGCTCCCGGAGGTTGCTGTAGGGGTCATCGGGTACAGTTGTGGGGTCATTTAGGTGCACCCCGAGCTTTGTGAGAAAGTTCCTTGTAAAAGAGTCACAGCTGGTCACAGTGAACGTGCGGGAGTACAGCACCATCTGTTGGTTGAGGTTGAAATGGGAAATGTTGTAGAACTGGTCATCATCTGGGGGAGGCAGTGGGATGCGGTGGCGGCGAATCAGTGTTCCTGCCACAGAGAACAACAACACAACAGTGGTAAGTGGCAGGTATTAAACTGCTTGAATGCAGAAAAAAAACATGAAGAATAAAACATCTTTACTTTCACAAGACATTTCCTGAGATATCTCCAACAGATAAATCTTCCCGTCTCACCTTGAGGGATGCCACTGTTCTTGTACTCTGGCTCCACCACCTGTATGGTATCATCTTCCAGGAAGAAGAAGATGTTACACTTTCTGATTCTGTACGTCTCATCCCGTGCCTCAGGCACAGCTTCCTGAAAGTACGCCTCAAAACACAAAGCCTGGAGGGACAAGGAGGCATTTTGTGAACGAGACTAATCAACATATTGGGTTAGGGTTATGATATGCAAATGCTAGTGCCAGGGCGGGGTTGGTAAAATGCTTTAAATACAGCCTAATCCGTAACATAATCCAAGTGGACATGTTATATTGTACTAAGTGACATAAGAAACAAAACTGTACATTAGCTGTAACTGCATGTAAAATATAAATGTGTTTATGTGTTGTGTTGTTTAAATGACCAGTAAAAATGTGTGTACATGCCCAGTTTGATTAAATTGATCCATTTCAAGACACTTCACCTGTTTGTCAAAGGCTACCCATGATGGTGAATCACTGCCTTGTCCTTTGGGGTAGACAGAATATTTTGCTTTAATCTTCTGGCCGACTAAAAGCTCTCCTCCGATGCCTGGCTTCTCCGATCCCACCAGCATCGGGACTCCATTGGAATAGTCAAAATGTTGGGACTTGTGGAATCTCTCCTTCCCCAGCTGTGGTACAGGAGGGAGAAAGCATCTCTAAAATCATACTGTAATATGTATACAATCATAACATTAACTAATAATTTATTTATAAGTAGCAGATCTATGAGGATCCTGCTACACGCTTCTCCTGAGTGACAACATCAAAACAAGCTGTAATGTAATGTGGATACATTTTCATTTAAACATAAATATTGTTCATCTTTCATCATCTTTGTTTACTTCTAAGAAGCATCTTAAAACAAGCATTGGTAGCTTTTTGATTGTTGTTGTAAATGGGAATGCAGAATCATCTGGATAACTAAAGTTGCATATTGTGGGAGTCTTTGTAAACATATCGTATATTTAATAATAGTTTTTTTTTTATGTGAAAATAAATAAATTGACATATTTAAAAAAACAACTTACTGCTGCTGGTTGTTAATAAAGTGGAATTACATAATACTGGACCTGGACAATACATTTTGGATTTTACTTTCAGTAAAACCTTTAGGAGTCTGGGAAGGCTAATCTCCCCTACAGCCAAACCACTAATACAAGTTGTTTTATGGTTTAACTACTATCATGTGCCCGTAATGTCAACACAAGGTGGTTATTTAGATAAATCTTATCTTCATCAAAGGCATATCTCGGTCACTTAAACTTGTACCTGCTGTCTGTCCGTGTAAATTAAGACAGCTCTTTATGCTAAATACACATTCATTTAGCTCTGTGATGTTAGCTTAGCTGACATTAGCTTTAACTTCTATGCAGTGCTCAAGCTAACCGAAGCTGGAGTCAAAACATTTGTGTGAAATAAAGCAAATGTATGAAACTTACTTGTTTATTGAAAGAATTTCCGGGTAGAAACGGTAAAGCCATGACGGTATTAAAAACCGGTCGATTATTTTCTTTGTACAACTCGGCTGCTGTAAAACTTCAATCGTTTGTTATCGGTTGCCATGGAATCGTTTTATTTGAAGTTGTCTCTTAGCAACGCTGCCAACGGAAGTTGAAGTATGTACGCCATTGTAAAATTTTAATCTTTTTTTTTTAAACAAATATAACTTTGCCTCTCTTTATGCAACACGTTAATTTCACGACGTGTTTTGAAACTATGTAAAATTACATTGTTCCTATCAAATAAATTAACTAAACTAAAAAATGTTTTTGGGTACTTCAAAATGTAAATTCAAAATGTATCATGTCGTCAGTCACATGTTGTAAGTGTATACAATTAATGCCCTTTTTTATATTTCTACCATATCTGTAAACTACAGAAGCATGTATACGTTGATTTCTTTAATTATGGGCACAGACACACTTTAAATTAAAGTAAAACAAAACAAAGCAATGAGTCTAAAGGCATCCAAGACTCTAGGTCCTAAGTAAAAAAAAAACATGTTTGTAAAATTATAGTCATAAAATAAATTTGAAATAACTCAACTGATTTTTAAAATTTTTTTATTTGTTCTTCAAACATATATAGTACACAAACCACAGCCTTCAGAACCTCATGCATACGTTTATGGCTAAAACAAAATACATTAAAAAAAACAGAGATGCAGGGGAGGCTAACATAACCCATCAAACATGGAGCACCTCTAAAAAGGCATAACAATCTCATATCCATCAGCACTTCAGAATGAAATTCCAGTTTTAATCCTGAACATGATTGATTATGAAGTCTGGAGTTGAAAACACAACACTGGTATTGATAGATTCCTATGGGCACCATCTGCCGTGTGAAGGTGAATTTGTATCTACTTGCACTTGGCTTCACTGTGTTTGGCTCCATTGTGCACAACAGTGCATAATGTTTCCCTCTAGTACAATGTCGGTGTGGTAAAAATAAATACATAAAAATTACAACATTCTGATAAACTTAATTTTGCATCATATGCGTCATTATTTGGCCTGGAAAGTGGAGTGGTTTACGAAGGCCATTCAGGTCTAACCAGATGTCCCACATTCGTATTTACTTGCCACATGGAGGTACAGTATTGAAGTAGTAGATGTGCAGCTTGTGTAAAGACACATAGCCACAGGCTAATCTGAAATAGGTTTCTTGCTGTCAAAATACTTAAAACCATCCAGCAATGATTTACTTTTTACCTACAGCTCATCATGACATCAAAGAAAAAGAGACGCTTCTGCCCTAAGACGCCAGGCCGAGCAGGAATCCTCCAATGAAACCACTTGTGACAACAATGTTTTTCTTCACAAACTCTGTGGACTGAAAAAAAACAAAACAGAAAATGAGTTTGAGTTCCATGTCACATCGATAACTAACATTCAAATGCAATTTTTCCTGATTCTCAACTTTTCAAGAGCAGGGAAAAATAAACAGTGTACTTTCATGGTGACTGTACATGCTGCCATGGCATGTTGGTACCGCTTGTTGAAAGAAATAAGACATCAAGATGAATGGGAAATGAGTACTGTGTGGCTGCAAGCCCACCATCTTTCAATAGGTCATTGCAAATAATTCTATTACTCATAATTAGTCTGAAGACATTTTACAGTCTAGTGAGCTGCACTTTTAAGTTTTATAATATTTCAATCAGTTGCGCATGAGCGTATAAGTTTTGATTGCCCAACACACAAAGGTCAAAAAATAAAGCAACATATAATATTCTGAGGTCTCACCTTCTCAACAAATGTGTTTAGCTCTGGGCCTGCTTGATTGGTGCTCTTCTTTAACTGCTTCTTCGCTTTGTTGACATCCTTCTCTACTCTCTTCCAGTCCACTTGGATGTAGCCACTATTGTTAGCTATCTGTAGAAAGAGTCAGGCAAATGAAAAATAGATGAGAGGCAGAAGTTTTTTTTTTAGTTTTTTTTAATTCTTTTGGAAGGGTTAACCCGTATGTGTTTCTGCCTAGTGATGCAAGAATACCTGCAACAGCAGAAGACCGCCCCCTACGGCTGTAGCAGCAACTTTCCCAACCTTCTGGAAGAGATACCCTGCACACCTGAAATGAATAGACAGAGCATGAAGGTTAATCTGACATAAATTATGACTTCAACTGCCTTTAAAATTACCACTTTAAGGTTTGAATGGCAGCTAATGGTCCAACACTGAAAGTCTAACTAAGACATTATTTGGTATCATAACCAACTGCACAATTATAAAATATAAGGGGAGAGACCATGGGACTTATTTTCCTAACTGATGGAAAAGGGGGTTTTGTATAAGTTTCCTTGAAGAATCACTAGCATGCTGAGTGTAGAAGAGAGACATGAGACAAGATGACAGAGAGACAAACCAGAATACAATTCAAGGTCACAGGGGTCATGTGTGACACACCTAATTAGCCCTGGACTGTTTCTGAGTCATTTAAAAAGGCTAAAATGTTATGTATATGATATTTATTAACAGGGAGCTAAGTGGGGGAGTTAACGAGGGGCACCTGAAGGCAGCATGATATTTACCATCCGCTCGCTCCTCCTATGGCTATCTGTGTAGCCACGGAGTATTTCTCTGCTACTGGCCCGGAGTTGGTTCCGAAAAGACGGTTCCACCATCGCTGACGTTTGGCATATTCTGTCAGGTCCACGACCTTGTCGTAAATCTCCTCTTCTACGTCTTTACATACACAGAAACATAAAAACAGTTAGCATTCAATAGCAGTGAACTGATGCCCTGCAGTAGACGCTGCCTATAAAAGGCAATACGACCATATTAGGTTTATCTGCCACAGTACGACAACTGTTTAACTTAAGACAACATATCGGACATAAAGGCGTAACTTAGTAATATAGCGAATAAGTCCAAATGTTCACATTACAGGGGTTTCAACATGGCAGCGGTAGCTAACGATAACTTCACTGCTGTCTGTAATCGGAACTTATTAAAGTTCTGAGGCCCGACAATAAGTTAGCATGAGCAGACAAGTGCAGCTAAGGGACAGTTGAAAAGTTAGCAACAAACGCTACGTCTGTAGACAACGGGCTTTCAGCGGGAGCAGAGACGGAGCTTTACGGACACACATATGTCAGGCAAAAGTTAACAAACACGTCCTGTGTGTAGTCCATGCTAACAGAATACCCCGTGTCCCGGTTCAGACAGAGATGTTAATAGTTTACAGGCCTTCTTACCCTTTCTGCTGTTCGCCATTTTGGAGTACGTCGGTCTGTCCTCAGCTGCCTGCACGTCCGGTGTCATTTGCATAATTTTAACGGTTAAAGTAAAAGAGAGAGCGAAACACGGGCAGGTATAACTATGAAATAATATCTTTATTTAAAATAATTGAATTAAATAAATAAATAAATAATAATAATAATAATAAAAGTAATAATAATTTCCAGTGGCTTTCAGTGTATTTACATACACTTCCAAGAACAATGTTCAAGAAGAACAAACATAGACATATAACTTAACAATTTTGTGATAATACTTAGATTCCATATATTAGCCTGTAAGTATATACTTAAATGTCAGGTCAATGTCTATATATTTGGAATACCTGGCCGATGAAAAGAGTTTTAAAAGTTTCAGCACAAGCAAGTAATTGAAAAGAATAAGTAAGTAGTGGATGGGTGTATGGGAATGCAAGAGTGCAGGACTAATATAAAGTTACTTTATACATACATATATGCATACAGTATACAGTGTAAGCATAGTTATTACTATTACTATATACTAAAATACTAATATACTATGAATATGCGATACATAAATAAGAAGTAAGTCTGTACATCTGCTACTACTAACAAACAAATGTAATTTAATTGAAAAACAAAAATATTGTGACCACACAGAGTCTGTGTGGCTGCTTAATCCAGTGTTAGGTGATCTGCCTTAAACTCATATAGTGCAAAAATGCATTGAAAGCAGCTCAGCCACAATGGTGGACAGCCAAAGGTTCATTAGGTGTTTAACCAGGCAATGTTCGTAGCCAAATGAAATGAATTTATGGATGAATTTAAATTTTCTCAGGGAGGAAATGTTTACCAAAAGTGACTTAAAAATATTGCTAAAACCATGAAGGTAGTTCTATCAGTGAGGTGGAGGCAGCTTCAGGTAACATCACCAACAGGTATGCTTATTGAAAGTGACTTTGTGTCCTCTGTTTGAAAATCATTCTTGATCCAAAGATAAAATGTAATCTATCTATCTATCTATCTATCTATCTATCTATCTATCTATCTATCTATCTATCTATCTATCTATCTATCTATCTATCTATCTATCTATCTATCTATCTATCTATCTATCAAGTACTGTATTTGTGCAACGTTGCAACAAGCATCCCTGACAGCCGCCCCCCCATAGACAAACATGACAGCTATTTTGACCAATAGGCTGCCTTTAAATATAGTTACGTAATCATAATATAGCGGGAGGAACCAATCACGGGACTTTGGGGCGGGCCTTGGAAGCCCATTGGAGACAGTCATGTGGCCGCAGACACCGGCCGCTGATTGGTCGGGGTGACCGGAGGGCGTGTCGACGGTGGCGGCGTGCGTTTGCCTCTGTGACACAATTACAACAACTTTGAGCCGATGGTTGGGGAAGTTTGCGATATTATCAAATAACACTCACTCCTAAATCCCAACATTACATCAACTTCATGCATATATTGGCACTGGAATACACGCTGTGTTTTGATGTACAATGAGGAGTGTAGAAGGTAATTTGAAGGGATCATTTCCTTGAGGATTTGGCAAGAATTACGCTACGCCCCGTTTTAGTCCTGGATAGGTGTGCAACACTTTCGTTGTTATTGCATTTTGCCGGAGTTGCTCGGTCCCGTTGATCTTCCCGTCTGTTTTCCATGAAATCGTGCGGAGTGTCGCTCACCGCCGCTGCCTCTGCTGCTGCCCGGAGTCTCGGCGTTGCTGGTAATGACGAGGAGAAAATGGCGTCGGGAAAAGCGACTGAAATCGAAGAGGACTTTCCGAAGCTAACAGCGCAAGAGAAAGAGAGCTTGGTCGGAATTGACAGGTTAGACGATCTGTTGTGTGAACAGTCTCACCCGCTCCTTTTCTGCAATTTCTGTTTTTCTTCGCGCAGTTTGAAACAACAAATATAAATGCCCCCCAAGTAATACGGAACCGCCTGTGTGTTGTCTGTCCTCTACTTGCAGTTCACTGTTTGGATTTCATAGGCTTCAAGAAGATGGCGCCAGAACGAAGGCCTTGCTGTTAAAGGTATGCCACTGAGTATGAAAACAGTAGCCTCTCTCTCCGTTATCTCCTCTGATTAGTGCATATCCCACCTGAAATAAGTGGTACATACCTCCCGACGCCACTCTTGCTGAACGACTAGCCGCGACAAACACAAGCCTCAATTTTACCCAACTTTGAGGCGGAACCAGCGACTGACTGTAAAAGCAGCTTTCAGTTATGGACGTGGTTATTGCAAATAGCAAAGCAACGTTTGCACCGACCCACAGAATAAAAACGACCCCCCCAGTACATTTATGTAATGTGTACCAGCATCAAACAGGCCTGAAGTAGCAGACACGACGTTGTACCAGAGTAAAATCGCAGGATATGAATCTCCGCCCTGCTAAAATCGGTGGTGTCATCGGTTGTTGAGAGAATAGGTACCATGCTACGTGATAGCATTGGTGGCGTTTGTCATTGCATATATAAAGCTATCGACATTAATGGCCCGTAAGGAGAAGCTTGCATGTGTGAGGGAAACACGTTAATGTTACAACTGCTGTTACTTTGCTTGTTTCAGTTGCTCTTCAGTGTAGCACCCGTTGTAAACTATGGGATTAACTAATGTAACACCTTGCTAGCTGCTATATATCGCTTGCTAAAGTACAACAACAAGCTCCCGGAGATGATCAATGCATTTGATCGAAAAGGAGGGAGCTTTAAGGAGACAGAAACATTTGTATCCCACTCATCCATCCTTCCCAGCTCCGGTAACGGCAGCGAGAGTTTGGATTGTGCGTCAGCTCGCTCTGTTAGCATGTAGCGGCTAACTGTCCAGCGGTTTTCTCCCCGCTTCCCATCGCACACATAACTATTCCCACACCACTTAGCTGACATTATCGAGAGAAAAACAAATGCATTGTGGTAGTTTTAAGGGTTGCATAAATAATGGCTGCTTGACTTGGCCCCAAGATGGCGGGGGTGGGAAGAAAATACCCTGGCTAACGTTTGGTAGCTAACTAGCAGCAGTGGCTAGGCTAATCACCATTCGCAGGAGAGAGAGAGAGAAAAAAAAAAGATATCACGACGAATGCGTTCAGTGTTTGTAGCAAAGATGATTAATTAAACCAGAAGCCAGGGACAACCACTTAACCAACTGCACGGTGCTTGGTGCACACATAGCAACCATCCATGTTACTGCCGCTACGCTGCCTTTGCTTGGTGTGTGTCTTCAACATGTGGCTGCTGGGTGTCTTGTTGTCGGTTTAGCTGGGAACATTGGTTCGTCAGGGTGTTCTTTCACATTAGGCCCAGCCATGCACTCAGTTATTGCCATTGTTTGTTGTTGTTGTTGTTGTTGTTGTCCTTTGCAGTACGCTAGATATCTGCCCAGCCAGGGAGGCCAGTCCACAGTATATAATTATACTTATAAGGTCTGATAAAGCTGTGTCACATTAAATACGGTCGTATGTCTGTGGTGGAATAAACCTATGTCCCCTTTACATCCTCTCTCTGGACTCTACCATGTGAAAATGTGGGGGAAGGGAGAGTATTAGTTCAGCATGAGGCACTGTGTTAAACTGATATAGAGCCAGCACACCTTTTAATTTTGGCACAGTCCCAATATATAGTTTTCAGATTTGCAGAATGCATGTGGAAGTGCATTGTTTTCTTTGCTGATTCACACTGTCTCTGCTCGGAGGTGTGCTGGGCCTTAGCTCACCTCTGTGGCACTAATATGCATAAGTAGAAGAGCAGCTTGGCAGTGTACCAGCAGTGCCAAAATGTGTGTAATAAGGCATGGTTGTTATGTGTGTGTGTTAGATGTGGAAAAGAGGAAATGATAGATGCCTTCCTCCTGAGAAGTGTGAGGTTAAGGTGGTTAAATCACAGTGTGGTTTGATTTTAATTCTTTAAGCAAAGACATTTCATATGATTTTGAAACCGTCACAGTTCTATAAATGTTACACCAAGGCAGTTTTTTGGGGGGGCAGTACAACACTAGTTGGAACAAACTGCAGATTGTTCTACTGTCTGTTCAGAATGAAAGAAAAGAAACCCAGTCTTATACATGTGGGGTTTCTTGTTGCTTTTTTCCTGTTGTACTGAACAGTGATGTCCAATCTGGTGTGTGATCCGACCAGAGGGACGTAATCCACTTGCAAGTTCCTCAAAACAAGAAGTAAATATAAGCCGTATACTATATTACCTCCTCCTGCAAGATGAATATCCAGTTCATGTGTGACCTCTGTTGAATACTGTCACTACATAACTGAACGTGGCAGTGTTTACAGGCTCCACGTGTGAGAGGGACGTTTATCTTCTTTTGTCATACTGAATACCTGAATGCGTCACCTGTTACAGACATGACATTCTTCATGGTACATACAGACAAAAAGCTCTGGGTAACTTCAGAATGAACTCTGCAAGAACATACAGGAAAAAAATCAGAGAGAAATGCACCAGAATGAGTTTATTACTGGAAATCACAGTACAACAGTTTCATTTCACCCAGTCCTTTTCTTTAGGATTACAATCTAAGACAAATACATTACTGAATCGTTTTAGAAAGATACAGCTGGTGTCCGTTTTGTTTTTGTGTCTGCAAAGCTCAACAAGATGAATATATATTGAAGCTGACGCTCTAGTGAACAAAACATTACGCACTTTTATTTATTTAAATAGTTTATCTATAATGACATATTGCATTCAATGTAATTGTTTTATTGCACAGATGTGCTCACACAGCCGAACTCACTAATCATTCCTCTTCGGTGGCCGCTGTTTGAGCTATCAAGAGTCATTTGTTTAGCCGTTGTTTAAATACTGACTGACAAGGTCCATATTTGGGTGTACAGCCGGTACTATGTAAAGCAGCCCTGGAAGGCTTTCAAAAAACACACTCCCTCAGTAGCACATCAGTCAGCGGTGTCTGATCGCCGCCTCTAATAAACCTGAACTACTGGCCTGAGCATTAAGGTCAAGTTATAATTATACTGGCCTTTTAGAACTTCTAGAACTTGCAGCTGTGTAGCACCACGATAACTCTACACTCTTATTGTTCCTTCATCTTAGGCTGTTAGCTGCTATGATGCCCTCATCCTGAAAGCAGAGGGGAAGGTGGACCCTGATATTTTCTGTCAGCTGGGCCACTTCAACCTTCTGCTGGAGGACTATCAGAAAGGTGAGACTCTCAATGATTGAATCTTCCTGCCTGTTATTGTTTCTCCCTCTCTCCTCAGCTGACTGCTGCTTTCTTGTGATTAGTCATTCAATGTGCGCTGTTGTTGCTCTGATTTCTGCACTGATTATTTTGGTTGACACCACTAAAACCTGCTGATGGAGGGTTATTCTGATTTGATGTATCGTGCTTGAAAACTTTCCCAATTGAATATGTTGAGCTGTTATCATTGTCACTAACCATTCACTCCCTCTGTTCTCATTCTTTGATTCATCTCTCCATGTTCGCAGCATTATCTGCATACCAGAGGTACTTCAGTTTACAGTCGGACTACTGGAAGGTGAGTTAAACACGTCCATCATTAATTCTTCTTTTGTAGCCCTGTTTGAGGGTCTGTTTTCTCAGAACCATCGTTTATTTCTGACCTTGTAAACTGTTGTTGGGGTCCATCTTTACGTCTTGCCTTTTTCATTGGACTTGGTCTTCAGTAAGAGACACACATGCCCAAATAGATTATGGTCAGGTAACTGGAATAATAAAATTAAGAATACGCCACTGATTGGCCATAAGAAGTTCATGTGAAAAATCATCTTGCTGCTGAATTGCACTAAATCTGTGGCACTTTGTTGGACTTACTGTGGACTTTTTTGTGCAGTGTTCACCTAATATGAATGTGGACGTCATCAGACAGTCTGAAACTGAAACTCGCCTCTGTAATCTTGTTTAATTTCACACATTCCTTGTGCTGATATATAGAGCCAAACCAAGAAAACGGGCCCCAGACTTTTTCATCCAGGTGCATCAGAACATGCAGTACTTCAAGAGTGCCAGCCATTTTTCACCACCTTTCATTAAACTGCAGAATTTTATTATCCTTAGTTTGATTATGCTTTACAAATACATCCCTTTGAAGCACCATGCTTTGCATTCAGGGTTAGCTTTAGTTAGGGAGGTTGTGAAACCTGAATTCAGCAAATGAAATGTATAATGTTGAGTGTTTTATCTTATCTCAGACATGGAAATTGGACAAGCCTTTCTTTGCAAAAGGCATATTTGGCCTTTTATAAGTTGTAGGGTCTAAGACAGCTGAGGTCATACACACTGAGGATGTTGGGTCAGGTTTAAACATCTTACAGGAACAGGGGAGACAGTTAGTGCAGTGGATCTCACTCCGCTGGTGATGTTGTGTCTGGGTCTTTCAGGGGCAGCGATGATAGATCTTTCTTAATAGTTCTCTGAATTTTTAATTACCGGTGTGTTTTGAGGTTGTGATGTCACTTGAGGATGAGTACAGGGCGCAGCTAGGCACATGTACACCGGCATCAAGCAAATGGATGATATCAGGGTCAGGACCAGTCGGAGGCAGATCCACAGAGCGGGTCTTTGCAGAAACCGTGTGGGGGAAAAACAGTAACGCTAAAAATGTGAAGTTACACTGTGAAGCCATGGAAAAACATCCCACTGTCCTCTTGCTTTGTGTGTGTTACATATGGACAACACCTCACATGCAGACCAAGTGGACTCTACTGTGGAGTGTTGACTGGGGACAAGATTGTTGGCTGGTTGTCAGCCTGTTGTATGTGTTAGATTTCTGGGTGACATGTGGAAGTACTGCAGCGTTCAGTGACACAGATCAAATAAAGTGGTGATACATGCTAAGACGGAGCAGCCTATGTGTGGTCATAACAGTTTGTCTGACAGTTGATTGTAGATCTGTCAGACTGTGGTTAGAGTCAAATGAGGATATAATGGGGGTTTTCCAGTTTTCGCTGTTTAAGAATCCAGTTCCTCGTCGGGGCGAGAAGTCTGTGATGGAAATTTAAGCAAACTTGAAAGCCACGCAAATGACATGATTTCATACAAACATGTCATTTACACAGCAATGCTAGTTAACTGAGAGGTGAAGAAATCAAACGTTCCTGGATAGAGATGAGAGTCCTGGGACTGAAAATATCCTGCATGGGTTCCTGTTTGAGTTTTGGGCTGAGAGTCATGACAGTTTGAAACCTTTGTTCATCCATCTAAATTGTGACACACTTCCTCCAATGGCCGATGTAGAATTTAATCCCGCAGTCTGACAGTCTGTAGCTACAACCCATGTTTTCAAACCAACCAATCAGAATACAATATGATATGGTGAAGAATACACTACAAAGAAAGTATAATGCTACCACTAAAAACACGTGTACTTCAGACCCGTTGCCCATCTTTTTGCTGGCTGCAGCTTCACAATCTTGAATTACCGTGACCACAGCTTATATAGTTTTGCTGCATTTTCAAAACGTGAACATAACAGGTGGTTGATGCAAGTTAATGTTTGTCTGACATGCGTCGAAATGTATATCGTCAGACAGATCACCACAAAGATTTTATTAAAGCCATCTGCCACATGCAATGAATGTGTTAGATTAGACATCCTCTTCACACCCCAGCGTGAAGTTCAAACACTCATTCAACATGAAGCGTTATCAAATGTAATAAACCTGCAAAATGTTGCTGACAGAAAAACAAAGCAATGTTTTTTTCCTCTTTAGGTAGTTTACAGTTTTTAGGGCACGAGAGAGCAGTGAGATTAAACCAAAACAGTAAAGCTGTGCACTGGATAGCTTAATAGTTAGCTGCAACTTGCTATTTGATACACTGGTTATCAGTTGATCAGGCCTTGTTTGGCATGACATTGATTTTGCTTAAAGCTCCTCCAGTGTAAAGGTCTGTGTCCATGTGTAGTGTGATTATAGATCAGCTCTAGCTTCTATATTAATACTGTGAAAGTATCAAAGCCTCAGTCCACAGAGAAATGCACACAGCCTGTATTCAGAAACTGAGCCTTAAAAC
>NW_019525488.1:544969-545062 GCF_002814215.2 Seriola lalandi dorsalis | reverse complement strand
GGGGTGGGGGTGGGGGGACAACATGGAGAGCAGCCATACGCCGCCGTGTGATGCAGCATTAGATTTGATGTACCAGCCTGTCAGTGGCAGAAA
>NW_019525488.1:533459-544949 GCF_002814215.2 Seriola lalandi dorsalis | reverse complement strand
CTTCTATATTAATACTGTGAAAGTATCAAAGCCTCAGTCCACAGAGAAATGCACACAGCCTGTATTCAGAAACTGAGCCTTAAAACCAGCCGTCAGGACTTCTGGAACTTTGTGATGTCACAACAAAGCAGTCACCAAGCCCCGCCCACCTGGACCCACCATCCAAACCTTTACAGGATTTGGTTTCTCTTAGTATTTACAGGAAATCTGCAATATTTTTATTGGATCACTCAGAAAACAGTCAGCCAATCAGAAGAGAAGCTCAGAGCCTCCTCTCTTCTGATTGGCTCACTGACCTGTTGTTACTAGAGCTGCAGAGAGAAGCCTGAGAGAGGAGATGTAAAACTACACTGAGATGATTTTTATATCTTCTGATGGATCAACACTTCAAATAAAACACAGAAGAAGAAGAAAATATAGCGCTTTCACTTCAGTAACGGTGCAGCATTAGTTGTCCCAACAAGCTTTGCCAAAAGGATTTTTATGAGGACATGATGATGAAACAGTATTTCATTATTTCCAGACATATTCGCCTCAGTTTAGATTGCCCACAGTTCCTGCTCATGGCGTGGAGTTTAATTGTCCAATCAGCTGTGATGTGATGGCGTCCAGCCTGTCCTCCCCGTCCTGTCAGCGTGGATGAATGGGTCTGTTTGGTTTGATGTTTCACTGTTTGGAATGCCCATTAAACGGAGGTGCTTAGAGTTCGATGGTGATCGGACCTGACAGCTCCGGGCTCCTCGGTATTACACAGATCTGCACAGTGGAGAGAGGTCCTGCCCCCCCCACCACATGATGGTGCGGGGCAGGCGGCTCATGGTAGCCGTGGTGACGTAAATAGCCCGGCGTTGTCGGCTGGATGAGGGTATAACTCGTCCTTTACTTTTAGAGACACGTCGACACGTTGATGATGGAAATGAATTGATTTATGTTCAGTGAGTCGTGTGACTGGATCTCATTGAAGCCGTGTCACTCTGATGTGTTGTGTGTATTATCTGGTTGGGAAGTTGGTTAAAATAAGTGAAGATAGAAACTTGAATTTAAATGTTATGCCATCGCCAACATATATGACCGTCTCCTCGCACTTGCTGCTCATCCTTTTATTACAGTTTGTTTACATGTCCTGCACTGGGGACAACAGTTTCCCCTCAGCTGTATATTTAATACATTTATATTAAAGAGTTAAATCCCCAAATCTGTGAACTAGCATGTGAATATCAGAGTGTTTCCTTTGAATTTCTTCATCCTCTAGTGTGTTCTTGGCTTGGGCGATATGCCAAAGTACAATGTACAGTAAGTGAAGCAGTTAAATGAGGGTCGGACTCAGCAGCAGGACAGACTCTGCAAAACTGCAAAAAAATAAAAATCATAATATCCTTGTTTTTCAATATTATGAAAAATATTGTATATGGATGGAAATATCATGATATTTGATATTATTGAATATTTAATAATTGCGCCAGTAGAAATCATCAAGCAAACCCCTCCAAACCAGGAAATGAATGGATGAATGAATTACTATAACCCTTAATTGGTGCAGAGATATTTAACTTCACTTTACATTATGAACATAGTGTATTTAAAATGGCATCAGTGATCTGACCATCTAACCATCTTTAACCCTTTTTTCCCTCCAGAATGCTGCCTTTTTATACGGCCTCGGCATGGTTTACTACCATTACAACGCCATTCAGTGGTAAGTGCCTTTTCATCGACCATATTTTCATCTGATGCATGACATGATCCAGTTTCAAAATGACTGTGCGTTTTCTTGTCGATTTGGAAACACGGCGGTTAAATGAAGTTTTGAAATATGCCGACGTTTTGCTTTCTCACCTCGTGGAGGATCGATATCATCGTCTCATCTGTGTGTGTTCAGCTTAGCCTAGCTTAGCACAAAGACTGTAAATAGAGAACTGGCTGGCTTGTATCATTGATGATTCTGTAGGAGACGCGGTTAGAAAGCTTTATTTAGACGTCAGACTATTTCTTTTATCATGTTGAGTTTTCTGTATTTGGACATCTTTATGACTCGTCAGTGTTCATCTGTGTTTCCTACTGATTGAGGATTTATATATTTGTGGGCTCCACCGTGGAGTGGAGTGGAGTGGGGGTGTTGATGTGCAAAGGCGTAAAGATCTTTGTCATCCATTGCATGAGAACTGGGTGCACCACCGCTGCAGACATGTTTTGTGTGGCTTTAATCATCATGTTTTGATAAGGGCAGATCGCATGTTAACTGTTGCACTTACCGAAATGTCCTCAGTTCAACTCTGCTGAGAGAGAGACAGCTTTCCTCTATGTGAAGCTATAGCAGCTGGTCTGTCATTATCAGCCTCCTCCTGCTGCCTTTGTGTCTATCCAGCAACTTTTCTCTGCCTTCGTGAGCTACCACAACAAAACATTACTGAGGTCTGTTTTCTTAGTGTAAGCCAAGCCTTTTAAGATTCAAAACCACAACATTTATTTTACATTTTTCTAACCGGATGACCCCAGTTTCTGCTCTAATGCTGCAAGGAGCTACTCGGCTGATGCGTCTGAATCCCTCAAAGTTTAATATTTGTGGGAACAGCCTGTAAAAAAACAAAAATCCAGGTGTTCAGTCCAGGTGACGTCAGGCTCGGGAGGGATGGACCACATACGGAGCAGAACATCACTGACAGAATCACTTTATTCTCGTGCTGCTTGTAGCTACAGTGGCTAATCTTCACATATTTACAATTAATTATATTAAAAAAACTTTTTTAATATAACTATTTGTATATCACTTTTCTTGACAAAGTTAAAAAGTGCTTTACAGAAAGAAAAAGGGGAATAAACAAACGCATCATAAAACAGAAGTAAATTACATGAAAATATAAATTGTCTGTATCATGGGAAAATAAAACACGACAACATTCATTAAAGCTTTGAGATTAAAGAATGTTTTAAAGCCAGTTATGAAGCTGCCTGTCTGATCTCGACAGGTCGACCAGCGGCTCGAGCAGCAGAGACCCGCCACTGATAAAATATAGTATTCTTAAAATGCAGCTGCTTGATGGATGGGCTTTGGTCGACTCTTCTTGTTGACTGTTTAACTCGTTGTCACGTTGTGTTTCTGGGTGAACGCCATCATCTGTCTCACATGGAAAGAGCTCATATTTGCACCTTTGGAAACCGTCGCTTATTATCGCTCAGTTATACAGTTTAGAGTTTAGGAAACGGACCATTTAGTTTCACTGAGCATCTCATTTCTCAGTTCTGACCTGAGGCACTTCACCTGGACGTGCTGACACCTCCTCCACCTGGTGGCCTTTCTCTTGTTTGTCCGGCCTCTGTTGCTGCCCCTCCGCCTCACCCACGGCCCTGAACGATTCCAGGATTGTTCTGCTGCCAAGTTTGTACGGCCATCTCTGAGGCCCGGGGAATGTGACAGAGGGGGGAAGGGAGGGTGGGTGTCATGTTGGGCTCTGGAGGATGGATTACGTCACCCTGAGCCCGAGGCCCGGAGGAATGCTGAGCTGTCAAACTGTGAATGTTACTTCACAGGGCTGAAGCGGTGCTCGCTCGGCGAGACGCTGGCCCAACTATCCAGTCTGCTCTGTTCTGTTTGTTTCAGCTTCACCCTAACAAAACATTAGTTTACAAATACCATGCGAATGTTAATACGGAGCAAGTGTGGATCATTTATGTTATAACATCTCAAATAGTGCAACAAATGGCAGCAACACAACAGAGCCAAACTGTTGTTTAGTGCCTGATGGATTCGGTCTGATGCCCTTTTCCAAAGCACAGAGTTTTCCTTCATCGGTGGAGTCTGCCTTCTGCTGTGTGTCACAACCTATTCTGCAGAAGAGCTCCAAGTATTCACTGTGAATCCTGCCAGTGAGGGAGGAGAGGGTGAAGCCGAGCTGGAGGGAGGGAGGGAGGGAGGGAGGGACCAGATAAATGAGGAGGAAGAGGGAGGGAGATGGGTCGGAGGGAAAGGGGGCAATGAGTTCAGTCCTGTGTGTGTGTGTGTGTGTGTGTGTGTGTGTGTGTGTGTGTGTGTGGCACCCAGTCAGCAGTGAGCTCAGTGCTCGGCCGCTTCATACAGGAGAAGGGGCTCCATGCTGACATGCAGTTGCCATTGTTGTCATAGCTACACAGTGAGTGAGTTCAGTTGGAAAGTAGTGTTTGTTTTATGTTTTAATTTGCTCTCGTCTCCGTGGACTTGTCTTTTTAATATTGTTAAGAAGGGGGGGGGGGGGCATAGTCCTGGAAAACCTGGAAAACAGATGACCATGTTTCCAGTCATGGAAAATGGGAGAGAAAGTCAAATCTCCTGAAAATGAATGCCGTCATTCTCCTGTTTTTGGCCGATGTCATGTCAGTAAATGGACGATCTTGTATTTTGAAGAGGCTGCTATCGGTTGTTGTTCGTCACACACCGGCTAAATATTTGCTTACTTTGGTAGCATCTTTGTTAGCGCAGCGTCAAACCCAATGCTGCGTCGCTCAGGTAAAACAGACTATAATATGACATGACATGTTTCACTTCTGTAGCGTTAAAGCATTAAAGATGAAGTTCTTGCGATTAATTTGTCATGATTTCATAATTAAGAGATGACTTCATAGATGAGTATAGACTGAGTTTATATGAACATATAAAGGAACATATTGGTGTACGGAGTGATTCCTGTCATCCCTGAAAACGCCCTGGAAAATGATCTGTAGAAAAGAGCGGGAACCCTGTTGCTGCTAAGACGACAGCAGTGTTTGCCGACGATGTGAAGCTGGCCCTCAATAACCCTACACACACACACACACCACACACACACACACACACACACACACACACACACACCACTATTTAGTTCAGCAAATTAAACACAAATTCAGTCTTTTGCTAAAACGTCACTGTTAATTTTCCCTCTCTGTATTGGTCAAAAGCCAGCGGGTCATAAGAGCCACACTTTTAATTAGGCTGTGACAGACATTATTAACAGTTTAACGAGCTGTAAGAGGTGAAATCATTCGGTGACTTTATTTTTTTTCAGACCGTAACGACAGCCCTCACCCACACACTCAGTCAGCTGTAGCTTGTTAATTCCTCCTGGCTCTTAATATGCCCTCTGTTTATAATGGGCCCACAGTGGTTTTATTAAAACAGAAACACAACTCTGGGCGGTACAGTGGAGAGGGAGCTCGTTAGTCGTGGCGTGTAATTGACGGACAGCTGGTCGTCAGAGAACAGGATGTCGAATCTTCCGGTTAAACTTGTTAGCGTGTCGGTATTATTTTTTTTTATATTGTTAAAAGCTTATTATCTTTAAAAGCTCTGAATCAAGACCTCAGGGATTTTGTGAGCTGTGAAGTGAGTGTCCACTCAGACCGGGAAGCTAACATTAGCTCAAGTAGCTAAAGTGCAGAGTCAGTTAAATCAGACGCTGGATCGTATTTCCTCCGACTGACCGGCTTGGATTTGCTTCATGTAAATAATGTAATTGCTCCCAACAACTAATGTGGGACATTTTCAGCTTGTATCGTCTTTAGTTTCTGGGATGTGGAGGCGGGTCGTGGCCCTTATAAACAGGTGCGAATGCTACACGCTTGATATTTTCAGGGATTGTTCTACACTATTCCACGTCTTTAACTTCTATAGTGGTTGACCTACAGCTGTGTGTTAGCCGAGTTATGCCTTGCTGAAAATTGTATCTTCATCTTTTATATTTTTATATATAATACTCATGTTACAGTACTTTCTCTTACAACTAGGTGCATGTCTAAAGAAATAACATTTTCTGATTTATGAGGCATTAAAAATAAAAAATGATTTCACACCTTTATTTCTAGTGCATATTGCCCATGTATGACACAGTCTCCCCTAAAAGCAATAATGGAAAGAGCATGTTTTAATTAGTTAATAAAAATAAAATAAATGAATTAATCAAACTGACATTCTGCAGAAAACAGAAGTAGCGTCTAAAAAAAGAGTTAAAATAAGCTCGACATTTCCAAGCTCTCATATGTGAGAAAACTCCAGATGTTATTTGATACTTTCCACTTATCATTTATATGCATCTCTGATTATGTCTGTCTTGCATTTAATGCGCTTCATGCAAATGAGTTTGGCTGCAGCTCAGAGGACGGAGGTGAAGCACAGAACAAACACCAAACAGTCTGAAAGAGGAAGAGTGAGCACTCTGACATTAACAACGTGATAATAATAATTGATCATACATTTTTTTTTAAAGGCACCTTGAGATGGATAAAAAGATAAAATGCGAGTACAAGGAATAAAATTCAAAATAAATTACAATAAATGTGAGGTCATAAAAATAAATATGATCAAGTGCTGCTGCTGGGGTTAAACAGAGTGGTTAAGTTTGTTTTGAGGTGGGATTTGAAAACGAGAAGAGAATCAATATCACTGACGTCTTGAGTTCCAGTCGAGGGGCGACGAGGCTGAAAGCTCTGAGCCACAGGGCAGGAGGTGGAGAGAGGTTGATGCAGGAGGAAGATCTAAGAGAAGGTGTGCAGATATGACATTAAGGGTTAGGGTTCCTGTTACACAAATATTTCATCTTACGCTTGAATCCCTGACGGGCTTTAAGTCGACGTGGTTGACGCGACAGTGAAAAATCAGCCGTTGTGATGTTTGTTGATCGCTGCTGCACAGCTCTGCTGCAGCAGCGATCTCCCTCTGAAGATGATCTGTCCAACACTTCATGACTGTAAACCCCACGAGCAGCGAGTTAGCTCGATCAGCCGTGTCCAGAACACGTCGCCACGTTTCAACGAAACGCTGTGGATCCTCCACCAGACTCGCTCTGAGGTCTCTACAACATCCTGCCGACTGCAGCTGAGTGTGAAATGACAAAAGCCCTGAAATATTTGGTCTGTGGTCGGCCGCTGCGTTTGCACCTGCTGCCACCACACGAAAAATGAAAAAAACCTTTCAACATTTGACTTGAATGCATCTCAAACCTCCTGCAAGTCCTTCAGAACTTGGATTTGAATCCGTCTGCGATGCCTTGTGTTTGGATCTGATGTAGTAACGGTCACACCTACGTTATCACCACATTATCAGTGTTCAAGCATTGAGTCATATCATATTTAACTTTGTCAATATTCCCCAGCTCTGATTTAAAGTCACTTAAACTGGTCGCAGTGGAACTTGTGTTGAACTTGTGTTGAACTTTGTGTTGTTGTGTCTCTCTTTCCAGGGCAATCAAGGCGTTCCAGGAGGTGCTTTACATCGACCCCAGCTTCTCCAGAGCTAAAGAGATTCATCTGAGGCTGGGACTCATGTTTAAAGTCAACACGGACTACGAGTCGAGCTTAAAGGTACATTTCAAACGGTCTCGCACTGAGAGGTGGAATAAGAAATGTCACTCAGGGCCTGATACTGGGGTACGCTTCATATAAAATGGGTTTCACCTGCAGCACCAGATGGCATCTTTTAATAGGATTCATTTTAATTAGAATCTTCACTGCAGAAGGAAACTGTCAAGTTAAATATACACTAAGGAAACAAAGTGGGAACAGAGATATTATGGGATATTATAGTAAATATTGTTTAATGTTTAGATAATGTATGTAATTATATAATAATCATACTTGTTGTAAAGTAACAGATGCTGCGATTAGGTAATTTAATTGATCAGCATCATTTTAGAGCAAAAATCTCATATTTTTTGGATCCAGCTTCAACAATGTGAAGATGTTTTCTTTGTCTTCGTCATACATGAGAGGGAAACTGATGAAGATCTTTGGGTTTTGGGTCGTTGCCCTGACAACACACGGCTCGTCACACATTTGAAGACGTGATCATGTGATGTAGGAAATCATATTATAAATATTCGTGTGACTCGTCAGTGATGATGACAGTCAGACCTGTCCCGGTCTCTTCACGCCGCCCTGTGCGTTTCATCCGGTGAACGATGACGTGAACAGAGAAGAATCTTTTTTCCGGTCGAGCCGCTCCGCTCTGAAATCCTGAGCACAGTCATCGGACCCTCCTCCTGCCTAAATAGACTTCGGCTCACCGGTCGTCAGATTAACAAAAGGCTGGTGGATCATCTGTCCCGTCTGTCTGAGTGCGAGCAGCTCCGCTGTCTCCCAACACCTGTGACACTGTCTGACTGCAGCCTATGGATCTATTGTTCTGAGGGTCCTGGTTCGCTTTAGGGACAGACCGCTATCTGATCCCGGGCTTTGTCCTGCTCCAGACATCCTGTCACAGCGCTGCGCATCATGCATGTTAATGCGTCAGTATATAACAGAATCTTGTTTTACATTTAAACTCGGAGGCTTTGTTTTTCCTCCATGCCGGCGCCAGTCGGAGCGGCAGCCATATTGTTTTCAGGTCGTCCGTCTCGTTCTCGTGGACACGATATCTCAGTCACACCTCGACGGAACTTTGTCAAATTTGGTACAAACGTTCACTTGGACTCAAAGATGAACTGATTTGAATTCGGTGGTCAAAGGTCAAAGGTCAAGGTCACTGACCTCACAAAAGACAGTTATGGCCTCGTGAACATGATATCTCAGTAACACTTTGAGGAATATCCTCAAATTTGGTGAAAACATTCGCCTGGACTCAAGGACAATGATTACACTTTGGTGGCTAAAGGTCAAAGGTCAGAATGAGCTCACAAAACGTGATTTTGGCCTTGTGAACGCGATATCTGGAGAACTCCTCAAGGTAGTCCCTTCACATTTGGTACAAACCTTCACTTGGACTCAAAGAAGAACTGATTTGATTCTTATGACAAACTTTCACACAAATGGTTCATTTTTTTTCTATGACTATGAAATAAATGAAACGAGTCTGAGTGGCGGAGGGATACGACCACGAGGAGGAGAATCTAGTTGTGAACGGATCAGTTCCTGTTATTCCTGTATTTCTCATATCACTTCAGAGGAGTAATTATTATAATTGCTGTTATTATTATTATAATAATTGTGGTTGAATCAGCACCTGACAGACTGTGAACGTTGTAAAGGTGAAGTGTAGTAGCGCGGTGTCGTCGTACGAGATGAAGCACAACCGTGTGCGCTGATGCTGGAGGTGGTTCAGTATTGAGCTGTGTGACTGCACGTGCTGCACGTCCTCACTCTGTCTTGGATGCACCCCTCCCTCTTAGTGCTGGCTTGTCGCCAGCAACACACACACACACACACACACACACACACACACACACACACAGTTGCCCCAGTTATCTACAGGGAGGGGTGTGCGCACGTTTAGAGGAGCAGGGATTGAATCAAGGTAGGAGAGCGAGGAAAGAGAGAGAAGGGAAATAGAAAGCGACACACAGGAAATTGTTAGAAAATGCTTGGTGCTGGGGGGGGGGTAGAGAAGTGTTTCATGCTGCTTCCTCTTCATTCATCCTCTTCCTCTTCATTCATCCTCTTCCTCATGGACCACACTGGGTAGAGGAAGAGACTGAGAGGCGGCAGGTGATGGAGGAATGAGACGTCGGCCATTTCTGAGAATATATTGTAACCTCGTTACGAGCCAGCCGTCGCAGTCGTGCGTGTAACTGCATCTTCACACTCACGCCAACTTAACTCCATCAGTGGCTGCTGATTTTAGCTAATGAGAGAGTGTATGAGTGTGTTCACGCACTGTGTGTTGGTAAGGTGATGAGTTGGCTGTTGTCTGTGCAGCCATAGAGGAGAGCTTTGAGCTGAGAAAGGAGGTGAGATAGAGGGAGGGGGGGGTGTGTGTGCCTGCCTGTTCCAGCTTTGAGGTATTGTGTGTCATCTCTCTGCACTCTCCACTGCAGCCGTCTGCTGAATAGTAATCAGTGACACCAGGATAGAAGAGGGGGAGGGAGGGGGGAGTGAGAGAGGGAGAGAGAGAGAGAGAGAGAGAGGAAGGAGAGTCATGGGGAGGGAGGTGGAATGCCAAGCTGACAATCCTGCTGCATTATCTGCCTGCTGGTAGAGCAAGTGTGAAAGAGAAGGAAGGGAAGGAGAGAGGAGACGGAGGCAGAGAGCTACAGGAGGATGCAGCGGGGCTCCGGGAGGAAGAGTGAGGTCTGCCAGCCGTCTAGGTAAACGCTGCGTTCGAGTGCGTTAGGACATCTGGCAGTGACGAGTGTGTGTGTGTGTGTGATGTTTTGTAGCTCATAGCTTTAAAGGGAATTTATTCTTAGAAGACTTGTGTGTGTGTGTGTGTGTGTGTGTGTGTGTGTGTGTGTGTGTGTGTGTGTGTGTGTGTGTGAGAAGCTCCACTGGCCTTGGGTGAAGCATGCAGCCGAAAGCTTCTTGATTGTTATCTGTCTGATATTGACTGTGTGTGTGTGTGTGTGTGTAGCTGCAGCTGAAAGGCTGCACACTCTCATCCTTTAAGTGTGTGTGTGTGTGTGTGTTTTATATCTTGTGCTCCAGCCTTTAAGAAATCTGCCTTTTTAAAGGTTTCATCCTTCCTGTTTCCCTCCACCACAGCTGTTCCACCTCTCTGTGCTAGATCCTTGTTGTTGGGGCAGTTCCTGGTTTCAGCTGTTTGGAGCTGTGTCACTGACCCGAATAAGACGCACAGCTGGTGCCTGTTTAAGTGCATAAACCTGCACTGTAACTGCAACAGCACCTGTCACCTTGAAGCCACCTATGGGTGCCCTAGTGTTCCCTTTGCATGGTGGATACTCATAGTACTCATGACTTTAATAAAGCATGGGGTCAGAATAGTGGTTGCATACATATGTGGAGTAATAGAGCTGTATGGGAAGGGGGGGGGGGGGGGGGGGGGGGGGGGGTCTAGCTGGAAGAGAAGCCCCAGAGAGCTGTCTCTGTGGTTGTGTGATGCATTCATGGTCTGATCTGTTCAATGACCCTGGATGGGGGATCTTGGTTAGTAGTGTGCCACGCCTTGGCAGCCAGGCTAAGCCTCTGCAGACATCTGCCTCCCTCAGCAGCTCTGTCCTCACCTCTCATGGCGGGACAGGATGCTGCTCCACATCCTGGATGTCAGGGTGTCATTTTTTATTTATTTCACTGAGGTGCTTTAGTCGTGTGGTTGGACGGGAGGAAGGCGGGAATGTTGGAGCAAGTTGTGTGTGTGTGATCCAGAGACAAGAATATCTATAGTTCAACCCCCCCATATACACATAACACACACATAACACACACACACACACACCCACACACACACACACACACACACGCACCCCCTCCTCCTGCCACCCGTGTCCTCTCATGTTACGGTCACCAGGGTTCACTCATGGCTCGTGTGGATCTGTCGGGGCTTTTTATTAACACAGTTTTCTTAAAAGCAGCAGATTTAACCACTTTATGTCACTGCAAGGAGGAAGTAGGTGATTTATTCTCCTCATGCAAATCACTTATTGTATCAGTAACATGATCATTCAGACTCTTAATCAACAATCAATTTCTTTTGTTTATGGATTTCCCCTCTTTTTTCTCTCTCTGCAGCATTTTCAGCTGGCTTTGATCGACTCCAATCTCTGCACTTTGTCCAAAGCTGAAAGTAAGTAGTGTTTCTACAATTACCAGAGGGGG
>NW_019525488.1:528214-533439 GCF_002814215.2 Seriola lalandi dorsalis | reverse complement strand
GGTGGGGGTGGGGGGACAACATGGAGAGCAGCCATACGCCGCCGTGTGATGCAGCATTAGATTTGATGTACCAGCCTGTCAGTGGCAGAAATCACATATTGAAAGGGCACAGGAATATTTCTACTGAGCAGTTTTTCCTCTCTGCTGCCGTTTCCCTGCTGACTCTGCCCAAGACTGGGGTTGCCTAGGAGACAGCAGAGAGCGAGAGAGAGGGAGATGGAAGTGCTTGCAAGCACATTGCACATACACACTGTGATTTCAGATTACATGTACACGCCGGGGAGACTGTCCCACTCCCCCCTCCCATCTGTGCTCCATACTGTCTGCAGTCTGTACACACTCAGGTCCACAGGGGGAATCTGAAATATAGTAAGTGAACTAATTATTCTTTCCTCTGCTTTTTTTTTCTCTCCCCACAGTTCAGTTTCACATCGCTCATTTGTATGAGATCCAGGTAAGAAGTAATCTATTGCTACTCCTGCTTCTATATTTATGCCGGGCTCGTGTCGTAACAGACTGTGGAGGTTTTCATTTTTAGAGTCTGACGAAGGTTCACACACTTTTTTTTTTCCTTCTTGTACTAACTACTACGGTTCTTCTGTTAGTTCTCAGGGTATCTTTGGCCTTCTCAAGGTCCTGTGGTCAAGTGTTTGAGGAAATGAATGATAATTTATCTTGCAATGACACACACACACACACACACACACACACACGCTTTCACAGATATGTGCTGTTCCTTCCCTCTGTTGACCAAGCAGTTACGCACGACTGAATTACGCTGCCACGTTATCTCTGTTTGGGGTTTTTTTTGCAGTAATGTCTCACAGATACGTCACTACTCAGACTTCTGCCTGAGTTTAATTGATTTTATTTAATTGTAATGTTAAAGTCCGACGGCTAACGCTAGCGGTTTAACCATAAAACAAAAATACAGACGGGATTGGATGTTTTCTATTCCATCCATGATCCAGGTTCCTCTGTGGTTCTGTAGTAAATGAATGTTGCATCATTCACTGAATTTGCATTGAGATAAAAAAAACTGTATTTACACACAAAGGAGGGATTGTCATGTTCTGGGCCTTCAGACCTGGGTGTTGATCAGATGCAAAGCTTGTGTATAGATGAAGTTTATACACACACACACACACACACGTAACTCGTTGCCGATGGAAACGGCCAGTCCACATTTGTTTTCTTTTAACGTCACAGATAAAGTCGCTGTGTGAGCAGGACTGAGCTGCTCAGCTGCAGCCACACATTAACATGAAAGTCACTGGCTGCCTCTGATGTTAAAGTGCCGCTGTGATGTTCCTGCAGCTGTCTGCTGCTGAGAGAAACCGCTGGAGTTACAGAGCGGCAGCAGTTCCATGACGGCTACTGTCAGCAAGGCTTATATTACACATGATGCTGTGTATCACACGCTTCTGATTCTGCGTGATGACATTTGACTCTTCTCTTCTTCTGCTGCTCTTACGCGCTGTTTTAGCGTTTCCTGTTATCCTGTGTTTGTCACATTGTGGCCTAAGTTACACGGTGTTACTTCAAATGCTGAAGAGTAAAGTAAGAGTAATCTATCAACAGATAACCATAGCAACAACACCGTGTTAGGCCTGCACAAATATAATCCTGTCACAGGAGCTGTAATTTCTTTGATAAAGGTAAAATATGTCTCAACATTGTTGTGCGTTGTTTGGAGCTACAGAGACGCTCCGACCTACAAATCATGTTCTCCAGACGTAAAGGAAACATGTTTGTTTGGTACAAGAACCAACAAAAATCACATTTTTCCAGCTGAAATCACAATATGATTTTTCTATTTTTTTGCACACCGTGCAGCTCTCTTGGTGACACTGAGGTATCTACGCACATGATTCTGCTTCGGACTGTGAACGCTGTCGTGACTCACCTTGCTGACTGACTAGTAATGACTGGCTGTTTACACATAGCCTCTCTAAAGAGTCTCCATATGAGAAAATACTGGACACCTCCTTGTCTGTTATTTCCCTCATGTTAAAACAATCCAGGGAAGTTTCAGTCACCTGCTGAACAGCGACTCGCTCAGATCTGTAGTCTGAACATAGAACACCAAACAGGTGAGTCACTGCACCTGTAGAGTCTCAGCTCTTCACCCGAGTCTTCAGTTGAGTAGATTTTGAATCAATCATGGAGTCAAACAGCTATTCAGCTTTCAGTGTTTGTTCTCTGGCCCTGGTCTGGCCCTGGTCTGGCCCTGGTCCGGCTCGATGATGATCATCAGTCTGAGCAGGAAGGAGCCACTAAGAGTCTCTCTCATTTATGTGACCCAAGTGTCAGGGTTTAACCCGAGGTGTCTTTATTGTGTGCAGACAGGAAGTCCAGCACCAGACTGTGTGTGTGTGTGTGTGTGTGTGTGTGTGTGTGTGTGTGTGTGTACCCAAACACACTTATGGACATTTGGAGCTTTAGGGTGTGTGCAGATGGGGGTTGGTTTCTTTTAAGGAGACTGTGTTTGAGCTGATAAGAGAGAACGTTCAGTCCGCACACACACACACACACACACACACACACACACACACACACACACACACACACTCACTCACTCACCTACACACCTATACGTACCAGCTCAGACTCAAGGTCAATAGGGTCGCCAAGTTAAAACAAACAGAGGACGCACCTCAGACCAGGCAGCTCAGGTTTCCCCAAAATACAGAGCGGCCACTGCAGTGGACACACACACACACACACACACACACACACACACACACACACACACACACACACACACACACACACATCTAAAGTGCAGACACACTTAACACTGCCAGACGTGTTGAGTCTGGCCTGTCCTCTTCCACAATGACCCTCCCCCGTGTGTGTGTGTGTGTGTGTGTGTGTGTGTGTGTGTGTGTGTGTTCATCTGGCTGGTCATTACGAGTGTGAGGAGGTCTTTAGACTCTTTGTGTCTGTTCAGATAGAACCATAAAACACACTGACCCTCCTGTCTGGCTTCAACAACCTCTCTCTCTCTCCCTCTCTCTTCGTTTTCCTCTTCCTCTCATTCCGCCTGCAGAAGAAATACAGAGCGGCGAAAGAAGCGTATGAAAGTCTGTTGCAGACGGAAAATCTTCCTGCACAGGTGAAGGCGACCACACTGCAACAGCTTGGTGAGTGTCTCCCGCTCATACACTCTTCATACTGTCCTGTCCACATGTGCGCTGTCACAGATCTCACCGGCTCAAGTTTCTGCATCATGGATTACTCTGTTGTGTGATCTCATGCGCAGTCTTCACACTGTCTGGCTGTGTGTTCTGTTTTCTTATGTTTTCTTATGTTTTTTATTCATTTTGTTCTTTCCCCACATCACAACATCCACTTTCCTGCCTCTTTCTACCTGTTTGTCAAAGTGCTGCTTTCAGAGAGAGTGTGTGTGTGTGTGTGTGTGTGTGTGTGTGTTTGGTGAAATGAAGCATTGTTTTCTCTTGTTCCCTTCCCCCCACGCTGGGTCTGTGCGAGCACGTGCACACGAATGCAAAAATGATGTTGCGTGGGTGTGTTTGTGAGGATTAGAGTTCATTTAGAAAAAACTGCTGCAACGACCGGAGAGAATTAAAGTTTGTTTTTCCGTTACACACGAGTCGGTTTAGTTTCACTGTGAAGAGTTATTGCAGATCTGAAATAACGTGCTGATGATTGACAGATAATGTTGTGTGTTTCTTTATATATATATATATATATGGAGTCGGATTGTGCTGATAATGTGTCTCAGAGGCAGGAGGCAAATAAATGATCATATCTTATTATAACAAGTTATTCAGTTAAATAATACAAGTGAATAACGCTGCAGCTATCACAAGTTTACTGGGACTGTCAAACAGAAAGCTTTTGTTTTGGTTTGCTGCAGTAAGTCAGCGGTGAGCTCCGAGGCTTCAGGCTCAGCTCAGATCATCCAGAGAAGCGTCTCCACACGCTGCAACACAAGACGTCAGTAAGGAGCAGTGATGTGACGGCACACAGGGCTGAGGAAAGGCCCAGAAATGTTCAGCTTAATGTAAATATGTTGTGATAAGTAGAAATATTAATATAAGATGTTACAGGTTCAGGTTTCGCTTTAAAAGATGAAATCAATCCAAAACAAAATCTGATGCACGTGCACACAAATCTCATGAGAACCGTCGAGCTGTTTATTAAAAGTTAGATACTGTTCGCTGATCAATATGTATACGGTCTTCCGATTATATCAAGGATTATTTTTTATTTATCTAATGTGGCTGTGGTCACGTGACTTGTGTTCAGTGTAATTATGACTGATGTTGCAGAGCCAGGTCTTGTGAGGTTGTTACCACACTGTCTTGTTTCCTGTTCGGTTTGTTTATCTCTCAGTGTTCTGCTTGGTTAAGAAAGCAGATGAAATGACAGTTAGTTAGTAAATGATCTGTGTGGTAGAAGGAAAAACAAAAAGATTTGGATACTGTTTATAAATCTGGACGTATATAAAGCTGTAAAGACAGTTGTGGTTGTTGTAGTGGAGCTTTCTCTCTTTTCTTACTGTAGGTGACTGTGTTGTTGTTGTTGTTGTTGTTGGTGGTGATTAAAACGTTTCATATTTCTTGAGTTTTACTTCTACGTTTTTATATAAATATAAAATAAAAATCAGCTGCAGTGATTTTCCTTCACATCAAAGTACGACTCGTGTTGCAGAAGCAATAATCAAAGTTCGTGTTTTCAGGAGAACAGTGAAGTGCACGCGAGCGACCGAGTGTCTTTGATTCAGTGTTTCCAGCGTAATGTATTGATCCAAATCACAAGAGGTGATCGATTGTCTTCATGTGAAGAGGAAATTTGAGAAAGTAGGAAACAAATGTTTTATTTTTACGTCAGTTTTCTGAATGAAGCTCTGAAGGCAGCACGTCTTCAGACATTTTATTTTCTGTGCACAAGCAGAGAGATTTCCCCTCCACAGTGTAGACAGCCCCCCACCCCCCCCAGCTCAGCCAGTTGTAAAAAACCATTCCCAGTCTAGCCTGCTGGGGTTGTCATGGCGACCTGTGGAGCTTGCCACAGGTGTACAGAGAGGAGAAGTAGCAGTGGGAGGTCTGTGGTCGCTCACGGCTCTTCCCTGAGACATCGTTGTTTATTTGTTGTAAATTGCCCATCACTGTGTGTGTGTGTGTGTGGCTGTGTGTGTGTGTGGCTGTGTGTATGTATGTGTGTGTGTGTGTGTGTGTGTGTGTGTCTGTCTGTCT
>NW_019525488.1:513535-528162 GCF_002814215.2 Seriola lalandi dorsalis | reverse complement strand
TGTGTGTGTGTGTGTGTGTGTGTGTGTGTGGCTGTGTGTGTGTGTGGCTGTGTGTGTGGCTGTGTGTGTGTGTGTGGCTGGAGAGCAGGGAGGAGTTGTTTGTAAAGGCTGGTTCATATGAGATCTTCTGAAGTGTCTGTGTGAACAACACCCCCCCCTCTTTGTCTGCCTCCCCCCTCCCTCCTCCCTCAGAGCCATTTGTTTTGTTTATGAGTCTGGTCCATTAGCACATCAGACAGTGGTCCCTCTTTCTGATTGCACATTGCGTCCTTTGGATTCAGGTACTTGACTCTTTATCTGGTTCATATGAATCTCAGAGATCCTGATCCCTCTGCTCTGCCCCCCCTCCCCCTCCCCACCTCCAGGCTGGATGCATCACACGGTGGAGCAGCTGGGGGATAAAGGCACCAAGGACAGCTATGCCATCCAGTGTCTGCAGAAGTCTTTAGAAGCAGACCCAAACTCGGGCCAGTCCTGGTACTTTCTCGGCAGGTAAGACAAACAAGGGCGTGAGCGTGTGTGTGTTTTACAGTGTGTGTGTGTGTGTGTGTTTTACAGGGAGGTCCTGTGAGTCCTGATTAGACTGTTTGTTTAACCCAGAGCTCTGCATTGATAAAATTGTTGTCTACATGAGTTTTTAGTTAGTTAAAGATATTGTGGTTAATGCTCAGTGGAGGCATGTGATCCAGGGCTGGACGATCAATCACATTTTATTTCCAATACGTAGGAGTGCCTCATCTTGCCGGTTCAGCGTCGGACTGGCCTTTAATTTCCTTGGACTGAGTTTCCGAGCTCAGAGCCTCCTCTCTTCTGATTGGCTCACAGACCTGTTTTTACTAGAGCTCCAGGGAGAACTCCACAAATATATCTTCTCATGGATCTACACTTCAAATGAAACACAGGAGAAGAGGAAAATACGGAGCTTTAAAGTGTGTGTGTGTTTAACAGTGTGGCTGTGTGTTGTTTGACGACTGTTTTATCAAAGTAGCTTGACATGGGGATTAGTAAGGCTACGTTCACACGACCTTTTCTTCATTATAAAACGACTAACACACCTGAGCAGTCACCTGCATATGGCCAGTGTAAACAGGAAGCAGGTTGTCTTCTCCGCAGTTGATTAGTTGCAAAAAATACTAGGCACAAAGACAGCTGCAGAGTTAAACTGAACAGCAGCTGCTAGCAAAGACAACAAGGTCAGTAACACTGATATTCAGTTGCATGTTGTATTCTCCACTGGTAGCTGAGGCTGAGAGCCAATCAGGAGAGGCCGTGGGTGTCCAAAGTCCAGACAACGCATCCCCGGAGTTTTCAAAATAAAACGGGGTCAGCAGCGTTTCTAAAAGTCGGAGTCGTGTGAACAGGAAGAGGAAACGTAGCAAAAGAGCCAGAGTCATTAGCTTCGGTGTAAAGGGTTGTAGAGGGACGTGTTGCTGCTCTCGCTCATGGCCTCGTCTTTCTTTCAGGTGCTACTCCAGTATTGGGAAGGTGCAGGATGCCTTCATCTCTTACCGCCAGTCCATCGATAAGTCGGAGGCCAGCGCGGACACCTGGTGCTCCATAGGGTAAGAGCACAACTCGCAGTATGTTGTCACACTGGTCAAGAGCAGAGGTTAACATCTGGAAGTATCTGAGTGGGGGGGGGCTGGTGTGGAACAGCACGTGTGTTAAGGCTGTTTGGTGCTCAGGGGCCTCGGCGGCTCACGGGGATCCAGCAGCTGCAGTGCGGCAGAGGACGTAATGAGAGGGAGGGTAACGGGGCGGGGCGGGGGGGGATCTATAGATAGACGTGTGATGGGTGGGTTATGTCCTCTGGGAGTTGGGACGGCTCAGAAAGATAAGGACCTGAATCCTGGTGGATGGCAGGAGACTCACCCCCTCCCTCCCTCCCTCCCTCCCCCAGGGTGCTCTACCAGCAGCAGAACCAGCCTATGGACGCGCTGCAGGCCTACATCTGCGCCGTTCAGCTGGACCACAGCCACGCCGCCGCCTGGATGGACCTGGGCACGCTCTACGAGTCCTGCGGGCAGCCGCACGACGCGATCAAGTGCTACATCAACGCCACGCGCAGCAGGGCCTGCCTCAACACCGCCGCTCTCACACAGCGCATCAAACTGCTGCAGGTAGGCGCCGGCGTGCAGAGAGAGCGACGCCAACCCTCAGCCATGTTTGTTAGATGTCGTGCAGTATTTTGGTGTGTGTATATTTGAAGTGGTGTGTTTACTGCCAAAGCAATCGGCTTTTTAAAAAATGCAGATTGTGCTTTTTGTCATTTTGATTTCTGACCGCAGAGATATGAATGATGATTCATATTGATGTGTTTCTCTCACTTGTAATTGTAATGCATACCTTCATTGCATTGAACATTCCTGTAATTACTCTGTGTACAGTTACCTAGAGCACCACCGCAGCTTTGTAGTGCCTTTTCCTGTTAAACCAACGCTCCGCACTAAAGTCTGTGTCTTACACAATTTCTCCTAGGCTCAGTTGTGTAACCTACAGCCAGGTAGTCTGCAGAATAAGAGTAAAATGCTTCCTAGTATTGAGGAGGCGTGGAGCCTTCCCATTCCTGCTGAGCTCACGTCCAGGCAGGGGGCCTTGAACACTGCACAGGCACAGCAGGTGAGATCCAGCTTATACAAGAGACGCCAGCCTCTTGGAAACTACTTGAATGATAAATTATATAAATGAGGGATATTAAAGCTGAGGCCTCACTCTGATACTTTCAGATTTTCATCAGTAAATATTGATGTTCCCAAAACTTGTCCTCCTGCGTCCACAGCCAGTGTGACGAACCATAAATCAGGATACGGTCTGAGGGAATTGGAGCGAGGCCTATATTGCAATAATCTAATTACTAGAGCGTAGCTGACCTTCATAGTGCCACTCTGTGTCACATGGCAAGTGTTAAGATTATGAAGCCACGCCGCAGGGACCTCATCATGTCCCACAACTCATCTCCTTAATGCAAAGATGCATCAATCTTGTGGAGTCACTGCACCGTACTCGGCGACCTGCGAGGCTGAAAATGCATGTTAATGTAAACATGGTATTAACCAGTGAAGATGCATGTGTCTGTTGTTTGTATGAAGTGGTGTAAATGGTTGTAACTTCAGGCTGCACCAACACCCCCGTCGGCACGTGGGCTTTATTTAGACCTTCTGTTTTCTTTGTCTGATCTGTCTTCATGTAGTTTTGTTTTTTATGGTCATTAACGATGACATCATCCTACAGTTAACTTCATGCCATCATCAACCTGCTCAGAAATACAGCCTCGAGGTTTTTACTTGCTCCAATATTATTATACGTTTCGGGTTTGATTGATTAAATGAATCAAGGTTAGAATAGTTTGTATTAGTTTTGACTTTTCATTCAGTTTAGTTTTAAAGTTTAGTTTAGTGTTTATTAAGTTTTATTACAGTTTTATGTTTCAGTTAGTTAGCTTTAGGGTTTTGTTATATGAGAGATCTTTTCAGGGCCCAGATTCAAAAAAGTATTGTGTAATAAAAACAACAAACCATTTGAGAAATATATTCAGTGAGGACACAGGAAGTGTGTTTGTGTCACTAACCAGAAGAATTCAACTGGACACAACAACAACATAAAATGTAGATCTGGATTCAAACATGTAAACAGTCGCACCAGACGCAGCCTGAAGTGTGAGTGTGTAGTTGTGTTTGTGTGTAAACGCCGAGGTTTGATCCATTTACGTTCGACTCGACATGAACTCGGTCCAGCTGCTGCTCTGTGGCTCATCATCGTTAATTAACCATAAAGTACTTGACATCATTAACACAGTGAACGTCAGGCACAGCTAAAACACTGAAGATGTGTTTCAACCCAAAACACTATGAAATAAACCGACAGAAACCAAAACTAAAGACATTCTCTCTTTGATTTTAGTTTTTAGTTTTGTAAACACACAAAACAGTTTCAGTTAGTTACTGTTTTTATTTTTATTTCATTTTCGTTTTTCACATCTAGTTTTCATTATTCAGTTAGTTTTAGTTCATGATAATAACCTCGGTGCATGTGCGACAAACCTCCACTAATGTGACTCATGCTGCATTATTTCCCCTCCTAACCACAGCATGAAAACTCTGGTTATCACCTTCATCCACCTGCGTCAGGTGGGTGGAGGTGATAACAAACAAACCACATCTCAGTCAGACTGTTGTGCATGTAAATGTACAGAGCGTTTGTTATGTTGTGTTTCCTCTGTGTCAAACATCTCATCAGGGCTCATTTGGTTAATTGATGAATGTTTATCTTTGCTGTTGACGTCATCACAAACTTTGTCCCCGTGCTGCGGATCCGTAGGCCTGCAAGGGGGAGGGAGGCCAGTCCGCCAGTAACCACACAGACCCGCAGGCCAGTCCGGCCAAGAGGAAACGCACTGCCAGCCCAGCGAAGGTACAGCCCACAGCGTCGACCTTTTTCTGCTGGATGAAATAAAGATCAGGTGTTACAGGTGTTACAGATGTTCATCTTCTCTCTGCCTCACCTCTACAGAGTGTCGCAGACGCGTGGGCAAACAGCAGCGGTCAGCAGCAGATCCCCAGCTGGTACCTGACGCCACAGAAGCTTCAGGTAGGAAAACGTCCAACAGCTGAAAACCTGCTTTTATGATCTTGTTTTTAATTAACTTTACTTTGCTTTTACTTCATACATTTTTTTATTCCTTTTATTCTTTTTATACCTTTTTTTATGTTTTTTTAAAAACAGTTTTTTATATTGTTTTATTGCCCTTTTATTTATTAGGCTACACTTTTCTTCCTAAAGCACTTTGAGCTGCAGTTATGCATGAAAGGTGTTATACGAATAAAGTTTATCATCATTATTATTATTATTATTACTAAAAATAGTAGGCTAATTGTTTTTTGTTTAAACATTTGGTTTATTCCTCGTGAGTTTGTGAGGATTCAGATCAGCTCAGATTTTACTATCTTGTAATCTGGATAATTAATATAGTGGTCAAACTTTTAACGAGTCTGGCACCTGTTACATCAACAGATAGTGTTAGCCTACAGAACTAGCGGCCTGGTCTGTGTGTTTATATAATCTCGGGTTTTAAGATGAAAAGAACTGGATCTGTTTTTATTATTTTCTAATGTTGTGTATCTAACGCTGTCATATGTAAAACTCGCAGCACCTGGAACACCTGCGGACCAACCGAGCAAACCTCAAGCCCCCACAGGTGCAGATGCTGGAGCAGCTGGAGAACCAGTTCTCTCTCATGCAGCAACATCAGCAGCAGCAGGTACACACATGCACCTGTACTGATGAGTCTGCAGGTGCTAATTAGTGCTGCACGATGAATGGAAATATAACGGAAATCACTATGTGGCCAAGTGCAACATCCAGGTCACAGTGTCAGCACCATGAGCAGAGACTCCGCCTCCAGGTCGTCTCCTCCAGACGTACAGGAACAAAATCACATCATCACCGTTTTTTAATTGTTTCAGTGAAATTCAAAATATCTGACAAAACAATCTCAGTATGATTTAGTTTCAGTGTCAATGTAGAAACAGGAAGTTGTTGATGTTTGGTTTGAATCTCTCTTCTTCTTCTGTGTCAGATGCGGCAGCAGGCAGCAGCCGGTGGACAACCGCGGCCCAGCCTCCCCAACGGTCCTCTGGCCGAGCCCCCCCACCACCACGCCGGCCTCTCCTGCGCCTCCCCCCTCAATCACACGGCCGCCCGGCCCCCGTGCGTCACCCAGCCCACGGCCAACGGATCCTGTTCTTCGAGTCCCTCGGCGGCGGGGGGGCCGCTGGGACACCTGGAGAAGAATCACACCCTGGGACTGGGAGGTGGCGGCGCGAGCAACGGAAACGTGCCTTACCCGCAGCAGAACTCTCTACCTCACAACTGCACAGCCGCCAGTCACCCCAGCACCAGCAGCACTACCAGTAGTCCCAGTCACACAGACGAGACATGGAGGAGCCAGCAACGCAACACTACCACTCAGGTACTACCCGCCGCCGCCGCCGATCTCTCTTATTCATTATGTCACGTATGTTTCAACGCGTCCTCCTCTCTCCTCAGGGGCTTCACAAAGGTCCAGGTTCACATTCGGCGGGTCCCAATGGAGAACCCCCTTTCTCTTCCTCCTCCTCCCCTCAGACCTCGTTCTCTTCCTCTGGCATTCTGAATCAGGTTGGACATTCCTCTGGGCCCTGCACTGCCTCCTCCTCAGCCTCCTCTCTGTCCCCCACCTCCCCCCAGACCACACCCAACCACCTGTCCTCGCCTCCCCACTCCGCTACTACCTCAGGGGTCCACACCAAAGACACCACGCCTTCAGGGGGCAGCAACGGCATCGCCGCCGCCGCCACTTTGCCATCAGGTCCGGAGGCCGCCGTCAGGCATTCCGCCGGGACGCCCCTTAGTCCCGGCCCCACCCCCGCGCAGGGATTGACTAATCACGTCCAGCCGCGGGTGACGGACAGCTCTGCGAGCCCGTCTCAGCCCGGCTCTCCTGCCCCCGGCGTGCTCAGTTCAGACAATCCTCAGCTCTCAGCCTTGCTAAAGGGAAAAGCCAATACTACCAGTAATGACAATAACAATAACCACAGTAACCACGGAGGGCCTTCCTCAGAGAAAATCAACAACGTCCACCCGGGTCTCCACGGCGCCGCCAAGCCGACATCAGAGCGCTCAGCGGCGTCCTCGCCACACTCGGCCGCCGCTACGCCCTCGCCGCGCTCGGCAGACCCTCACGCCGCCAACAGCCTCTCCTGCCTTAACAGCCCGTCCAACACCAACAGCCAGGGGCCCACGCTCAACGGGAAGGGCCCGGAGGACTCCCGCAGCCCCGTGAAGGTGGAGCCTCCTGCAGGAGCTCTCAGACACAACGCCCCCGCCGCTCTGGCTCCCTGGTCCTCCTTCTCCATCTACCCCAGCTCCAGCGAAGTCCTCAAAGCCTGCAGGTGAGACACACCGCACCTGGTGGTCCAGGTCATGTGACGAGAGAGAGAGAGAGAGAGAGAGAGAAAGAAAATATGACTGCAGTAGCTGCTGTGTGTGTGTGTGTGTGTGTGTGTGTGTGTGTGTGAAATCGTGAGTCATATTTTGATTCTTTGGTGCTTTTGCAAAATGTCATGACACTTTGACCCTGCACTGTGCTGGTTGTCTTCATCATCATCATCATCATCATGTTTGGCTGGACGCTGCCTCTCTGTGTCTCTGAGGCTGAGCTGCAGGAACAGTTGTCTCTGTGTCGTCATGTGACCTGAGCATGACTCGTCTGGAAGCTTATTTAAGCCTCAGTCCTGATGTGAGTCCTGCAGGTCCAGACCGGTCCTCCTGCAGAGTCTGCTGTGACACACATCATCACGTTATTGATTATGAGCAGCCGAGTCCAAAGAAACGATCACGTCAGAGTCAGAGTGTCTGGGATGTGGAGATGAGCAGCAGAGGATGATCCTGTCAGACTGAAGTCTCTCTGTTCTGCCAACACTGACTGAGTGCAGCGTCAGGCAGGTGCTGCACAGGTTGAAGGTGTGTCTGCTGCTCTGTCATTGGTGGGAAACACAGACCTGAGTCACTGGTGTCATGAAGACGTCAGGTGTCTGGTTTACAGCTTCCTTAAAGAAATAAGGTTGAAGGTTGTATAATAATATTGTTTCTGTCCCAGGCAGTGATGTTAGTTATGAAAAGCTCCTTAATGAATGACATTATTAGGAATTATTGTCATGTACAGCTGAGAAGTATCGACAGAAACGTCCATGAATCGATGCACTTGGTGAATAACACTCGGCCCTGACGTGACCGTTCACACGGCGTTCAGTGACTGTGTGTGACGCGTGATGAATGACGTCCTGTGTGGTTTAACAGTGAGCCGTGAACAGAGGATTGTATCAGGTGTTATTCAGCAGTACTGGTTAATGTAGCTCAGAAAAAGGTTTTGATTGGACAGGCTGAGCTCTTTCTCTGAGGCCACGTCCACACTGATACGTTTTCATTTTCCACACGTCCTCTGCAGTTGTTGAGACTTTTGGAAACGCTGCTGACCTCGTTTTAGTCTGAATATTAGGTCTGTGTATTATAATTTAGTTGTGTGTTAAGTCTGTTTTTAAAATGAAATGACACGGTCTGATTCGTCCCGACAGATAATAAAGAACTGAAAATATTTTTACTATTTCAAATGGATAAAACTTTTTGTCTGTGCGAGCTGTGAGCAGAGCAGCGCTTCACTCAACCCCTCCCTGTCTCTCTCGCTCGCTCGCTCTCTCACTCACTCATTGACAACAGCCCCGTCTTGTCTGATTGGCTGAAAACAACAACACATACCTGTTTGTTTACATATAAAGCAGGAAGTGAGATCTGATCACAAGTCAGCCAGTGAGAGGCATTTTAAATCCAGGTGTGAGCTGATGAACCTTTGATCAGATCACCTGAGATGTTGAAGGCGGGTTAATGTCCACGTCAGCTTGAACGCAGCTTGTTCAGTGATCGCCCGCTGTCTGACACTCTCTCTCTCTCTCTCTCTCTCTCTCTCTCTCTCTCCCTCCCTCCCCCTCCGGCTGCAGGAATCTGGGGAAGAACGGTCTGTCGACGAGCAGCATCCTCTTGGACAAGTGTCCCCCGCCGCGACCCCCTCGCCAGCCCTCCCCTCCGCTGCCAAAGGACAAACTCAACCCTCCGACGCCCAGTATTTATGTGCGTACAGCTCTGCACCGTAGAAGGAGAAGTATTCACGCTGTTGTATCTGAAGCAGCAAAGCACAAACACTCAGAGTCTGCTCCTCCTGACCTCCCCTCCTCCTCCCCCCTCTGTCTCCTCTCTGACTTACAGCTAGAAAACAAGAGGGACGCCTTCTTCCCTCCTCTCCATCAGTTCTGCACCAACTCGGCCAACCCGGTCACCGTCATCAGAGGACTGGCAGGAGCTCTTAAACTCGGTAAGAACCCGATCTCCACTTCACTCCAGTTATTTTATGTCTCCAGTGTTTAACCAGTTTGATTCACTGTTGATCGGTTTGACAGGACGAGCTGCGTTCAGGGACAACTGGATGTTTCTGTGCTCTCCAGTCTCACGTGGCTCTGTGGGTGTGTCTCTGTAATCATGGCAGAGTGTGTGTGTGGATGAGTCTGACATGTATGACAACAGCACCACCTGCAAGTGGAAAGTGTTACTGCAGTGTGTTTGCTGTGAAGGAATCTGCTCGGCTTTGCCAAGAATGTACAAACATCTGCTCTTCTATTACGATGACCTTCTGCCCTGTTGTGTAAGAGTCTAATCTGAGAGACTGTTCACAGCTTAGTTCTTAAGAACTTATATTATTATGTGTGAAGACGGAGCAGCCACAGAGCCTGCGGCCCTCCTGCCCTGCTCCCTCCCACCTCCCTGTCGGTGGGCCCGAGGAAACATGAATAAAAACCATCGTATTAAATGTCATTTCAAACACGACGTTTATGTTCCACTAACTGCTCCTGCCACTTGGCTCCTTGCACAGACTTGGGCCTGTTCTCCACCAAGACGCTGGTGGAGGCCAACCCGGACCACCTGGTGGAGGTGCGGACCCAGTTAGCTCAGCCCACCGACGAGAACTGGGACCCCAGCGGCAGCAGGAAGATGTGGCGCTGCGAGAGCAGCCGCTCCCTCACCACCATCATCAAATACGCCCAGTACCAGGCCTCGTCCTTCCAGGAGTCTCTGCGGGTCAGTGGGAGAGAGACACACACACACACACACACACACACACACACACACACACACACACACGCGCTAATATTGGCTTCTGGAAAACTGATATGTGTGACTGTCTGCCAGTTTTCCACTGGTCAGAAAACCTGCTAGCATCAGGCTTTCCTCATCAATCAGCATTCACACCAGGTCACGTGACTCCGCAGTGGTCTCAGGTATTTATCAGCTCGGCTCCGATCGGCAGCGATGTCAACACAACACCCGGCTGAACCTGCTAATTTTGTCCCCTTCTCCCGCGGTGGCGTGCTTCGGCCTCTGTGACCCGGGGCCGTGACGGTTCATGTATCTGTGCCGCGCTCTTCGGTACAGGACGTCCGGTTCAGTTCACAGCCGTGATCCAAATGACTACGATCAGCTTTAACCAGAACGTCTTGTGTTCTGACGGTCGGTCTGCAGCGGGTCACACGGCTGCAGGCGGCAGAACGTTTCCTCATGTCGACATGAAGGCAGAGCTGTCGCCGCTGCAGCTGCCGCCTCCGTCCCGAGTCACAGGGTGAACCAGTAGATCTGACGAGGTGCAGCTCGTACCACAAAGTCTCAGACCTGACTGAAGCGGGCCGGGTTCAAATCCGACCTGTGGCATTCTCTCTCTCTCTCTCTCTCTCTCTCTCTGTCTCTGTCTCTGTCTGTCTCTCTCTCTCTCTCTCTCTCTCTCTCTCTCTCTCTCTCTCTCTCTGTCTCTCTCTCCCTCTCTCTCTGTCTCTCTCTGTCTCTCTCTGTCTTTCTGTCCCTCTCTCTCTGTCTCTCTCTGTCTCTCTCTCTCTTTCTCTCTCTCTCTCTCTCTCTCTGTCTCTCTCTGTCTTTCTCTCTCTCTCTCTCTCTCTCTCTCTCTCTGTCTCTGTCTCTCTCTCTCTGTCTCTCTCTCTGTCTCTCTGTCTCTCTCTCTCTCTCTCTCTCTCTCTCTCTCTGTGACTATCAGAATAAAGGCACTAAAAAACAATGTGGACACATTAATCTTCCTGTAAAACAAAGAGTGAATGAATTCGTAATTTTCCACATGCTGTGCTCTGATGGATCTTAATTTTATTATTATTATTATTTGAGGACCTTCTGAAGCTTTAATAATACCCAGATGACTTTAGTTTGTTTAGTTTGTTACCGTCATGTTTGTTTCTTGTGTCGTTCAGTTTGTCTCTGAGCAACGAGTTTACAAGAAACTTTAATTCATATTGAATTAAAGTTTCTCATGTTTTTTTTTTCACTGTCCTGAAAACAAACTGAAATGTGAATTCACCTGTCACCTGTCACCTGTCCATCACGGAGCAGTTGAACCAGAAACACCTTCCTCTGAGAGAGAAGCTCTAGTCACACAATCACAGATTGAAGCGTCGCCAACACTGAAGATCTGTTTTACCAGTTAGCACGGCGGCTAGCGGCTCGCTCTCTGGATGACATCACTCCTCTAGTTGTGTGTGTGTGTGTGTGTGTGTGTGTGTGTGTGTGTGTGTGTGTGTGTGTGTGTGTGTGTGTGTGTCCTCAGTCCGAGCAGGAAGACGAGAGTTCACCTGTCTAAACCTGCTGCAGGTGTAAACACAGTATTAGTTCCTTGTTCATGAATGAAAATGAAAACACTGAATAAAACATTTGAATCCTGCAGCGGTGAACACAGACTGATGGAGTCATGATCCTGAAATAATGTGCATTAAGGATTTTACCTGGAGTGTAGTTTCACATTATCTCTCGACGAATTTCATTTAAAAGTCTGAACTGAATTCTCCGGACGTGTTCCAACAGTTTCACTCTCCGTGTTCACTGATCTGACCCGCCAGCTCCTGGATCCCAGAGTCGCTGCAGCTGTTGCTCCAAAACTGTGGAACCAGCTGTCATTAGAAATCAGCTGTTCTCCCTCCATCTCTGCTTTTAGATCTCAGCTAAAGACGCATTTTTACTCACTAACCTTTTAGTCCGTCGTCATGTTCGTGTATCTTCGCTCCTTCTTGTCGGTGTGTTTGTTTCTCTTCACAGTGAATTTGCTCAGCTTTCCTCGTGTCTTACTGATTTTATTTATTTGTTTGCGGATTCTGTGGCAGGAAGAGAACGAGAAGAAGAAGGAGATGGACGCAGAAGCGAGTTCCTCAGACAGGTGACTTTGCCGTGTCCTCAGTTTCCTGCTCGGAGTGTGTGCAGGTTTTATTTTTTCTGTCACTAACGAGCTTCTTCTTCTCTGGTGCTTGGTCAGTGCGATGCGGCGGAGGAAAGGCCCTTTCAAACACATCAAGTTCGGCACCAACATCGACCTCTCCGACGAGAAGAAGTGAGTGAATAGAAAAAGCCCGTTTCCACGAACCATCACATCTGCACTTTGATCTGAACTCACCTGTGACCCGCTTCCCTCCGCAGGTGGAAGCAGCAGCTGCAGGAACTGGCCAAGCTGCCGGCGTTTGCTCGGGTGGTGTCGGCCGGGAACCTGCTGAGCCACGTGGGACACACCATCCTGGGCATGAACACCGTGCAGCTCTACATGAAGGTGCCAGGCAGCAGGACGCCAGGTACACACACACACACACACACACACACACACACACACACACACACACACACAGATATGAGCTCACACCGCTGTTGTCTGACGGTCAGGGTGGCAGCCATTTTGTTTTCAGGTAGTCCGTCCGTCTGTCTCATTCTCGGGGTAAACTTCAAATTTGGCAAAAACATTCACCTGGACTAAAGGATGAGGTCATTAGATTTTGGTGGCCAAAGGTCAAAGGTCGAGGTCAGTGTGAGCAGAGAGAGTAGAGATGGTCAGAGAGACTCATGTTTGAGCCGCACTCAGACTCAGACGAGAGAGCAGTTAGCGCAGTTAGCATCTGCCATTTGTTCATGTTGTTTGTTAGCTTGTGATTTCTTAACAATAACAAAAACATACTGAATATAAACAACTTTAATCTCTTAGGTTCAATTAAATCTTGAATTCTTGTTTGTTAATTAGAGAGGGGTGTGCACAGATGTTTATAAACACACACAGCTGTATATGAACCATCAGCAGGTAGATTTATCTCTGGTCACAAGAACAGCTTCACACCGACGGTTCATATTGTCTCTGACTCTGGATAAACAGGGACGTCACGTGGAACTAGTCTGATTGGTGGAGGGATACGAGCGGGAGGAGGTGATTGTAGTCCCCCCCCCCCGTCAGTAACCGCGTAGTTTTACTTTTGTAGGTCATCAAGAGAACAACAACTTCTGCTCGGTCAACATCAACATCGGTCCCGGGGACTGTGAGTGGTTCGCGGTGCCAGAGCCGTACTGGGGCGTCATCAACGACTTCTGCGAAAAGTGAGTCAACAGAAACGATCAGTGGAGCGCTCCTTCAGCTGCTCCTCAGAGCCGACACTGACTCAGCTCTCCTCCTCCTCCTCCTCTTCCTCTTCCTCCTCTTCCTCCTCCTCCTCCTCCTCCTCTTACAGGAACAACATCAACTTCCTGATGGGCTCGTGGTGGCCCAACCTGGAGGACCTGTACGAGACCAACGTGCCTGTTTACCGCTTCATCCAGCGCCCCGGAGACCTAGTGTGGCTCAACACGGGCACCATCCACTGGGTGCAGGCCATCGGCTGGTGCAACAACATCGCGTGGAACGTCGGACCCCTCACAGGTGAGAGAAGGGCTAAGATCATACCTGCAGAGTGTCGGTCCAGCTGCGTGGGTCTGATGGATAAACTGAGTGTCTGTCTCCGTCCTCAGCGCATCAGTACAAACTGGCCGTGGAGCGCTACGAGTGGAACAAGCTGCAGAGCGTCAAGTCCATCGTTCCCATGATCCACCTCTCCTGGAACATGGCGAGGAACATCAAAGTGTCCGACCACAGGCTGTTTGAGATGATCAAGTGAGAACCCGAAGATCGACTATAAAACCTCATCTAATCTGTTGTGTGTGGTACTCTAAGCTCATATGTGTGTGTGTGTGTGTGTGTGTGTGTGTGTGTGTGTGTGTGTGTGTGTCTGTGTCAGGTATTGTTTGTTACGGACTCTGAAACAGTGTCAGATGCAGCGGGAACTGCTGTTGGCTGCTGGGAAGGAGCTGGTTTGGCACGGGAGGACGCAGAACGAGCCGGCGCATTACTGCAGCATCTGTGAGGTGAGGACACCAACACCACTTCCTGTGTGTGTGTGTGTGTGTGTGTGTGTGTGTGTGTGTGTGAGAGAGACGCTTGTTCAATTAAAATATTATATATAAATCACATTTAAAAACAGAAGCATCAATAGACAATAAAAACAGTCAGACAGAAACGAGCGAGCAACGATCGTCAGCTGATCTTAGCTCGAATACTAATTAGTGTAAAAATGTTGGAGGGGGGGTTGGAAGGAGTGGGTGGAGGGGGCCGATTTGATAGATGTGAGGCAGGATATTCAAAGCGCTCAAGGGGATTGCGAGGGACGGCGAGGAGGCCGGGACAGGAGTGATGTGTGATGGCTGCTCAGTGACGCCAACCGCGTGTTAACCTGTCGTCGTCCAGGTGGAGGTGTTCGACCTGCTGTTCGTCACCAGCGAGAGCAACAGCAGGAAGACGTACGTGGTGCACTGCCAGGACTGCGCCCGCAGGGGGAGCAGCAGCAACCTGGACAACTTTGTGGTGCTGGAGCAGTACAAGATCGAGGACCTGATGCAGGTTTACGACCAGTTCACACTCGTGAGTATGAGACACAGAGACCAGAGGGAACACACACACACACACACACACACACACACACACACACACACACACACACACACACACACACACGAGGATCTGAGTGTGTTGTTGGTTCTTCCCTCCACAGGCCAGTCCCCTGCCTTCCTCCTCGTGATGCTGACGCTCCGTTTGTGCTGCGGACGGGCCGACGGGTCGATGGGTCGACGGGTCGACGGGTCGACGGACTCGGACGAATCAGAAACTCTCCGGGAAAAGAAACACTTTTTTTTTTTTTTTTTTTTTTTCT
>NW_019525488.1:509853-513515 GCF_002814215.2 Seriola lalandi dorsalis | reverse complement strand
GAGAGGTGACGTATATGAGAGGTGACGTATATGAGAGGTGACGTATATGAGAAGTGACGTATATGAGAGGTGACGTATATGAGAAGTGACGTATATGAGAGGTGACGTATATGAGAGGTAACATATATGAGAGGTAACATATGAGAAGTGACGTATATGAGAAGTGACGTATATGAGAGGTGACGTATATGAGAGGTAACATATATGAGAGGTGACGTATATGAGAAGTGACGTATATGAGAAGTGACGTATATGAGAGGTGACGTATATGAGAGGTGACGTATATGAGAGGTGACGTATATGAGAGGTAACATATATGAGAAGTGACGTATATGAGAGGTAACGTATATGAGAGGTGACGTATATGAGAAGTGACGTATATGAGAGGTAACGTATATGAGAGGTAACGTATATGAGAAGTGACGTATATGAGAGGTGACGTATATGAGAGGTAACATATATGAGAAGTGACGTATATGAGAGGTGACGTATATGAGAGGTAACATATATGAGAGGTAACATATGAGAAGTGACGTATATGAGAGGTAACATATGAGAGGTAACATATGAGAGGTGACGTATATGAGAGGTAACGTATATGAGAGGTAACATATGAGAGGTAACATATGAGAGGTGACGTATATGAGAGGTAACATATGAGAGGTAACATATGAGAGGTGACGTATATGAGAGGTAACGTATATGAGAGGTAACATATATGAGAAGTGACGTATATGAGAAGTGACGTATATGAGAGGTAACGTATATGAGAAGTGACGTATATGCTGTCTCTTATACACATCTGTACTACAACATTTTATGGCTTACTATACTATGACTTTTTTTTTTTTTTTTGATGTAAATTTACACTATTTATAAAATGCATATTTATTGCTTGAAAATATTTGTTGATGGAATGCTGTAATTTTTTTTCCAGAGTACCTGCCATTAAATTTGAAGGCGCCTTGTGATTTTAAGCTCGGCCCCTCATACGTTTTCTATATAAATAAAACTGCTTAGTAAGCGTTGTACAGAGACCTCGAGATGGGTTTATTGTTTGAAGGATGTTTTATGCGTCAATAAACAAAAACTGTCTTTATTTACATCTGCAGCTCGGCCAGTTATTCACAAGTAGTACTTTTCTATTTTTATTAAGTCAGGTTCAGCTGCTCTGGGTTTCAGTTACAGTTTTAGATCTGATTCATTAGTGCTGAGGAAACGACATCAGGTGGAAAAAATGTCAATTAAAACAAAATGAAGAAAGTTGAAATAATCCCAGTGAAACAAGCCACAATAACAGAATCATAATCAAAGCAAAGAAAAGGTAAGTTTGATTAAAAATGCACTAAATTCGGTATGAGAGTGACGTATATGAGAAGTGACGTACATGAGAAGTGGCGTATATGAGAAGTGACGTACATGAGAAGTGGCGTATATGAGAAATAACATGAGAAGTGGCGTATATGAGAAATAACATGAGAAGTGACGTATGTGAGAAATTAAGAGAAGTAACGTATATGAGAGGTAACGTATATGAAAAGTGGTGTATATGAGAGGTGACGTATATGAGAGGTGACGTATATGAGAAGTGACGTATATGAGAGGTGACGTATATGAGAGGTAACGTATATGAGAAGTGACGTATATGAGAAGTGACGTATATGAGAGGTAACGTATATGAGAAGCGATGTATATGAGAGGTGACGTATATGAGAGGTAACATATATGAGAAGTGACGTATATGAGAGGTGACGTATATGAGAGGTAACGTATATGAGAGGTGACGTATATGAGAAGTGACGTATATGAGAGGTAACGTATATGAGAAGTGACGTATATGAGAGGTAACGTATATGAGAAGTGACGTATATGAGAGGTAACGTATATGAGAAGTGACGTATATGAGAGGTAACGTATATGAGAGGTGACGTATATGAGAGGTGACGTATATGAGAGGTGACTCAAGGATACACTGATTAGAGTTTGGTGGCTAAAGGTCTACAGTCAAGGTCAGTGAGACCTCACAAATAAACAGATAAACAGGGATGTAACCTGGAACTAGTCTGAGTGGAGGAGGGATACAAGCACGAGGAGGTGACGCTAGTTCGTCTTATGTTTTGTTCTAATTTCATAAACACAAACACTCGTTATAAGCGAGTCTTTGTTTAAATGTTTATTTTAGTTAAAAAAAGAAAGAATTCTACAGTAATTGCAACAAATGTAAAAGTATCGTACTAAATCAGAACTTTCTCTTCCTCTTTCCTGACTGACTGACTGACTGTTTCCTGTGTCACTGGCTGCCTCTGGACCTCGTCTGGACTTCCTCAGTTCCTCTTCTTGACGTTTCAGACAGGAAGTGATTTGGTTTCCTTTTTATAGCTTCTCTTGCTTTTATAGCATCAGTTAGCTTCATTTTAGCTGCTCAGTCGGCTGCTGCTGCACCACAAGAGTCGGACGGTGACCAGCTCCAGTCGACAACCTGTGTACAGGTGGGTCACGACCTTTTCCATCAAGGTCAAGGAGAAGTTTTTAGGAAAGGAGATTATTTCGATTTTTTGAGAGATTTTTTCTCTCTCTCTCTCTCTCTCTCTCTCACACCAGAGGTTTGATAGAAAATCTCTCTCAAAAGGAGGAACAGACACTGATTGATCGTTTCTGATCGATCTGTGAGCTGCATGTGTTCAAAAAGACATTTATATAAACTGATCAGCAAGAATGATCCGATTTTAAAAAGGCGCCAAACAAGCAGAACTTTCATGTTTCCCAGAGGATGAACTGGATTATTACATTATTACAGGTCCAATACAAACGTTTGGATCTTTATTTACAACGACAGATCTGAGTTAAAGAATCTGCGTGGTGAACACAGAGAGGCTCTGGCAAAGTTGGCGGCTGCCATTTGTCCATCTCAGCTGGTCGTCTCATCCACAGCGGGCTGCCGGGAAAACTGCAACTTTGCCAGGTGGATCACCAGGAGAACCGTCAACGCCGAGTTTATATGACACTTTCTCCCGTGGCAGTTGATAGTAGTAAATGTGCAACGCCGAAGTCCAGGTCTGACATGATGCGAGTTTTGTGTTTGAATGTGGCCAATAAATGTGGGAAATGAAAGGCGTGCTGCTTTGGATCTGAACCAGCAGCTAATGGAGGAACAGTTCTGGGCGACTGAGCGAGTGAGAACGATGCAGATGGTAGAAACGTTCTCCAAGCAGAGGCACGTGCTCAACGGTCACTTGAGATTTAAACAAGATTTTGCAGCCTGTTATGTGAAGGAGTTAATAATAGCTGCAACACAGTGTTGAAATGGATTGATGTGCAACTGTTAAAAACATGTTTCACATTCAAAGATAAGACACTGTGTGATTTCTTCTTCGCTGGTGTCCGTGCAGATCGTCCAGGGGCGCCTGTTATCTCCCTGCAAACTGAGCCCCGTGCTCAGGCCAGATCCGGCCTGACCCCCCCGCACCATCACAAAGAAACACAGCCTCATTAAATGTCCCCGCGGCGCCTCCAGCTGACCGGCTGCAGCAGGGAACTGGTTTCATCTGAATGAAGTCGACGAGCTCAGACGAAGGGAAGAAATCTGAACAAAGATGCTGTGAGGAATCAGAAGCTTGTCTGATGTTTTTTGTCTGTAATCAGCACAAGGTTTGATCTGCCCC
>NW_019525488.1:506177-509666 GCF_002814215.2 Seriola lalandi dorsalis | reverse complement strand
AGTAGGTTATGGTGTGTGGTAATTAAACTCAGTTTTTGGCTGCACAGCCTCCAGGGACTGAGCCGGTTTACAGGAGATGAGAAGAGGAACTCTGACAGTCGTCGGTTTGAAGAAGAGGAAGTGAAACTGTTTTCTTCCTCCATGAATGAATGGATGGATGAAAATGATGCAACGAGCCTGATGAATGATTAAGTGATTGTGACTGATTTCATCTGTTCAGCCATCAGGTTGGTCCAGACTCAGTCAGGGCAGACGAATCAATAGTGATTAGACGCCACTGTGATGTCATCGTGTCATGGGGGGGGGGGTGATGTAGACCTGGTCCTGGATGTGAAGGAGGGTCACAGTAATACCCATCGTGAAATCTGATTGGTTACTGAAAACAACTGAAGTCAGCTGATTACAGGAAGTGAGGCGAGAGAGAGAGAAACGTGATGGAAAGAAAGAAATCCTGATTGAGCTTCATTTGAATCTGTTGCCTTGGATACGTTGTTCAGACGTTCATGGTTCCCAGAGGAAGAATCTTAACCACTTCGATCATCCTCTGATTTGTCCTCTAGCGCCACCATGTGGAGGCTGCACCACATTAACACTGTTAGCATTAGCGCTTTTATTTCTAATGAATAACCTACAAACATTTAAAGTAACGACGACACACAGTCTTTTGTTTCCACACACACATACACACAAACAGACACACACACACACACACACACACACACACTCACACACACACACACACACACACACACACACACACACTCATTAAATTCACACTTTCTGTTTAACATTCTTTTTACTTGTTTAAATGATGTTTTATCTTTTGTTGTTGTTGTTGTTGTTGTTGTTGTTGTTGTTGTTGTTGTTGTTGTTGCTGTGTGGATCGAGCCGTCCTCTCTCTCTCTCTCACTTTGAATATAATAAAGCCAGAAAACATGACTTAAAAGAGCAGCTAATATTAGCACGCTAACATGAACTAAGTTGGTGAAACTTTATCCCTGCTGTACCTGAGCACCGCCTCACAGGGGCGCCGCTGATGGTTGTTTAGAAACAGCTGTAAATGTTATTACATGAACAGATGAACTGTCTTTTTTCCCATGTTCCCTCAGGCTGAAACACACACTCGCTTCCAGCGGTACAGGACGTCTGTTCGTGTCTTTTGATACAAACTGCAGAGGTTATTTTAACAGCTCTATCAGCGCCCTGCAGTTCTTTACATCCCACCTCTCTTTATGTTCCTAATGCTCTGACATAATGACGATGACTCAGTGTGCTCGGTGCCGATTGGTCCCTAATCACTGCTAATACTCCGGATATAACCCACTTTATGTAACAGCACAGCTCGTCATACCAGGGAGACAACCAGAAAATATGAGTGAAATGCATTTATATAAAGTCATAAATGAAATGAAATGCTGATGAACTAATTATAGTGAGCAAAGAAAATGACCTTCTCATTTACCTCTAACCGCACAGACCAGGTTTAGGTTCCTTTGTCCAGGTTTAGAGACGTCACTTCTCACACACACTTGTCACGAAGTGCTTTAAAATCAAATCAAATCAAATCAAATCAAATCAAATCAAATCAAATCAAATCAAATCAAATCAAGGAATTAAAATCAAATCAAGGAATTAAAATCAAAAATAAAACACCAGATAAAATACACAACAGTGAAAACAGATACAGACACTGGTTAAAACATAAAACAGCAGCCATGTCGCTGCTGCTGGGAGGCTGCTATCAGCTAAATGCTAATGTCATCATGCTAACAGCAGGTATCATATTCGCCATGTTGGGACGCCTCGGTGGCTCACCTGGGAGAGTGTGTACCATTAAAGCTCAGTCCTGTCGCCCTTTGCTGCATCTCATCCTCTCTCTCCCTCTCTCTCTCTCTCTCTCTCTCTCTCTCTCTCACTGCATCTATAATACAGCCTTAAAAAAGCCTGAAAAAATAACATTAAAAGAAAATATTCGCCATGTTCACAGTCACAGGTTAGCGTGTTAGCATTTGCTGATTAGCGATAAACAAAAATCAACTGAGGCTGATGGGAATGTCGTTAGTTTTGTGTGTATTTAGTCATAAACCAAAGTACTGGACAACAAGAAAAATCATCATCATCATCATCATCATCATCATCATCTTCAACCTTTGTTTATTTATTTTCTCTGCAATAAAAGGAGGTGACACTCGTTTTCAATGATGCTGGGATTATATGAGCAGAAAGAAAACAAACAAAAATCAATTCCAGTTACATCCAAAAACATTAAGATTTAAAAGATTTAAAAGTGTCATTTTAAGTGTTGTAGCTTCCGTGAGTCTGGAGCACAAGATCTAAAAGCTGATTTTCCAAGTTGTGAATTGACCCGAGGAACAAACGTGATGCGGTGCTGAGAGCGGGTTTGATCAGTATCACATGTATTAGAGAGACAGGAGGTGATTGGTTGTTTGTTCTCAGTGATCGCTCCATCACTTTAAAGGCCTGTCAGCTGTAGAACAGACAGGAAATCACTCTCCTCTTTTTAATTTTATTTCTGCTCAAACTCTAAATCTAAAGCCTTAATGAGGTTTAAAAATTTAATTTATTACTTTAACCCAAGATTCATTTTTCCTTTCGTCCCTCTGCTGCTGTTTTACTTTTGTCTTTTCACTGACTTGAGGAAATATCTGTCGCTGTCTGATTCTCATATGTTGAGTTGGCTTTTTAATGTGGAGGCTTTTATTTTGGTGAGATTTATAGCAGGTGCTCGTCAGCTGAGACAGAGGACGCTGTGTCCCCAGTAATAACGACTGAGTCTGTGGACGTGCACATGATGTTTGCTCATGTAGTCGTCAGGGTTCCTGTTACGTGTTCTGTACACCTGAATGTGTGACAGTCAGATCGTACATTTACCTGTGAAGGTCTCTGCAACTTTGTTTTGAAAAGTGCTATAAAAACCAAACTGTATTTAAATGAGTAATATTTATCTCCACATGTGTAAAGTGCGTTTTCCATTAAAGCTATTAATGCACCTCACCTGTCAGTCAACCCAGCAGGAGTGAGGTGTTTAGTCTGACACCATGCTCCGCCCCCCCTGAGCACCTGGCGGCAGGATCTTGTTTTTTCCAACTCAGTTTGTCGCTGCTGTTCATTTGTATTCAGATGTCGATGCAGTTTCTTCTATAAACTTGTTTTGCTTCTTTGTTAATTCAGTTTCTCCACAAAGCTGAGTTTTTTTTTTTTTTTTAAGTTTTTCTTTCAGCAAAACAATGAAATGATCCGACAAACAGGAGCTGATAGAATTTATTCCAATGTGCAACTGACCGACTGTTTAAAACACATCAGTGCCTCACACTGTTGCACTGGGCAACCATCACCATGGACAATGGGCTGCAGTTCATTTTACACCATAATACTGCTGGAAATTCTCAGTGAAAAAAATTCCCTAGTTAAATTAAAGCTCCATATTTTCTTCTTCTGTGTTTTATTTGGGCTTTTTTTTTTTTTTTA
>NW_019525488.1:499661-505453 GCF_002814215.2 Seriola lalandi dorsalis | reverse complement strand
TTAATATAGAAGCTAGAGCTGATCTATAATCACACTACACATGGACACAGACCTTTACACTGGAGGAGCTTTAAAATTTAAATAATTATAATTATAATTATTACAGGTTCAGTCCAAAGCCTGTCAGGTCAGTAGGGGAGGTGTGAGGTGTGTCTCTCAGCCTTAAGTGAGTAAGAAGGTGAATTAGTCAATAAATGCTAACACACCTCTCCATACCTGTGTCAGGTGTTTCAACCTCTGGATACAGATGTTTTAGCTCCCTGTCTGTCGGATGAACGTGGTGCAGAAGAACTGAAACATCTGGCGGAAGCAGGTGAGGACTGAGTTGATGTGACGACCTCTCACACTGGCTGTGAAATGCATGAATAATAATCTTAAAAATAAAAAACTAAAACGACTTTTTGCTCTTTATGATGTCAGAGTCATTTAACAATGTCGCCTTCACCTGAACCTTTTCTCAAAGCTTCAGATGTGGCGTGATGGCGGACGTTCATTGTGCTCCTGTAAAAAACAAAAGGAGTCATAAGTGTGGGATCGTTCATCTGCAGCGGGTCTGCAGGCTCTGTGCTTGACAGTTATTTCATTATCACAACCACAGGTGGCTGCGTTGGACCGATGGACTGACAGCCACTTCAATCACAACACCTTTAATTTATTCGTGATCCGCCTGAATTTCACTTGTTTTTTAAACCGTGCTGGCAGGCTGCGTTTTTTCCTCTTTCCACTTACCTTCAAAAGTGAGAACAGGGAGGTGGTTGACATTTTAGAAAATATCAAAGCCAGAAATGGAGGCTTTTTATTTGTGATATGAGACACAGCCATTTCCTTACAGTAAAACACAGTTGGACACATCACTTGTTTTTAATCTTTTGCTTTTTACGTATGATTGTAAATTGATTGTCATTCAGGAAATACTTATTCTTTAATCATCAGCTCAGCATCAGGTTCCTCACTTGATCACAGACCAACATCCTGCTGGTCTGTAGGGGTTTCAGAGGACTCCCATCATCAATGAAGAGGCTCACAGCAAAAATCCCTCCCAGCGAAGACTTTGGTTGCACCTGAAACTAACCCACAGGAACTAAACGTTGCCCCTGGTTAAGTAGTTGGTGGTTAAGTTTAGTTCCCGAGTTCTTCAAGAGGTTTCTGGTTCCATGGTGGAAACACTTGATCCACATTATCAACAATCACCGTCCTCATTTCCTGTCTCCACTGTGACTCTGAGAAAAGCAAGAACTGCTAATAAATATACTGAACACTATAAATACAACAAAGCAAAGATTATCATCAATGTTTTAACATGAGAGACTCAAGATCAGATAGTAGATTGGCTCGAGGGACGCGAGGGAGAAGGATCATTGGTCCGATGTGGTGACATCACAGAGATGAGTTTTGACAGCGTGGGGAAGTGGAGGTGAAAATAAAATTCCCAGGAAGAGGAGCAAGAGGGAAAAATATATTTATTATTAAACTATGAGCAAAGCTTCGTAAGAAGAAGTGAGTCAGAGTCGGAGGGAGAAAGTGAGGAAGATGAAGAGGAAGAGTTTAGGTAGGAAGAAGACATTTCTATGTAAAGGGCGAACAGTGGTTGTTATTTGTAGGATAAATTATTTAAAGGTCTTCTCCTCCCTGATGATAAATAACAAAGGATTTGGTTTTTCAAAGAACAGAAAGTTCAATTACCTCGTTAAACTTTCTTAAAGTGACATCTACTCCTTCATCCTTCATACTCCCTCATTTGAATTCATAATCTATGAATAGACAAATATTTTCCATTTCAGAAATGAAACTACTGGACACAAGATGTCTCCTGTGCAACTGGAAAGTCCATTTTCAGTGTTTGTGGCTTCAAGTTTCTTCATCACTTCAACAACTCTGCACCTTCATCATTCAGCACAGTGAAGGTCAAACATCCCAAAATAAAAGCTGTTTCTGAGAGGAAGAGGAAGCTCAGTGCTCTCAGGTTTCACATGTACATGACTGTGTCTGTGTGGAATTAAAACAAAGAGGAGTTTGATTGTGTGTCTTGATCATAGCGTGCGGTTATAAAGTGTGTGATGCATGAAAACAACAACACCAACACAACCTCCGTCTGCTCCTCACACACACATGAAGAGAAGGAGTTTCCGTTCACGGACACAGAAACAAGAACCAGGGAAACCTGGAGCCAGCAGATGTCACTGTAGTTATGAAAGAGATGGATGCTAACTTATATCTGTAACACACACTCACACACACACACACACACACACACACACACACACACACACACTATTAAAGGGGGGATCAAAGCTGCTCCTAAATCCTGAAGGTGTATTCCAGATGTCTTAGTCACTCGTGACTCAGCTTGTATTTGTTCCACTCCTATTTGTTTTTTACTCTTAACCCGAGTGACTCACCGTTGGGTCGACAGAGAAAACATATGCAAGTGTTTTAGAACAGGAAATGGATGTACAGAAGGGCAAAAACTATATTTCTTGGACTGTGCGGCTCGACTGCTTTCAGCGGCCAAGAGGAAATCATAGTCATTTGTGGAAGTGCTGGGTTTGTGAGGAATGTGTCTGAGAGGAGCGCAGGCTGCCATTAATGCAGAAAGCCAAGTATCTGAAGGCTGACAGGGCAATGACAGACCGGTTACCACGGTTTCTTAACGTCAATGCCACCCAAAGGTCCGACAGACGCCAGTGTTTTTCTTTATTTTTCTCTTTGTTGATTCGTATAAATGAAACAGGCACATTTGCAACGTAGAATAGTTTCATATAATTTAATTGAAATTGCATTATCATCATGAGCTTGGTTATTTATCATAGAGAACGTCAATCAGTCAAAGTCATGTCACAAGTTTAATCAACTAAAAAAGGGAAAGTAGCCAAATAAATTGAAATATATTCTGACTGCTGAGAGAAGAAATTAACAAACATCCTATATACATAAATGATATAAAAATATAGAATAAAAAATTTATAAGGTAAGATGGGAACAGTATGAACTTCATCCTAGATACAGAGGAGAGAAGTAAAGTACATTTATTCAATATTCCTTCTTACAAAATATCATAGCACAGTAACACAAAAAAACAGTATAGTCAGGCATAAAGATGTCATAGTTTAGTAAGGCATAAAATTATATAGTACATTAAGGCATGAAAACATGAATAAATGTCATGGTATAATAAGGCATAAAAACAACATAATATTGTGAGGCATAAAATGTCATAGTACATTAAGGTATAAAATGTCATAGTATAGTGAGGCATAAAAAAGTGAAGAAACATCATACTTAGTAAGGAATTAAACGTCATAGTACAGTAAGGCATAAAATGTCATAGTATAGTAAGGTATAAAAACATGAAAAAATGTCATAGTATAGTAAGGCATGAAATGTCATATTATAGTAAGGTATAAAGACATGAAAAAACGTCATAGTATAGTAAGCCAAAAAAACATGAAAAAATGTCATAGTATAGTAAGCCATAAAAACATGAAAAAACGTCATAGTACAATAAGGCATAAAATGTCATAGTATAGTAAGGCATAAAATGACATAGTACATTAAGGCATAAAATGTCATAGTATATTAAGGCATAAAATGTCATAGTATAGTAAGGCATAAAAACATGAAAAAATGTCATAGTATAGTAAGGCATAAAATGTCATAGTATAGTAAGGTATAAAAACATGAAAAAATTTTATAATATAGTAAGGCATAAAAACATGAAAAAATGTCATAGTATAGTAAGGCATAAAATGTCATAGTATAGTAAGGTATAAAAACATGAAGAAATTTTATAGTATGGTAAGCCACAAAAACATGAAAAAATGTCATAGTATAGTAAGCCATAAAATGTTGTAGTACATTAATGCATAAAATGTCATAGTTTAGTAAGGCATAAAAACATGAAAAAATGTCATAGTAAAGTAAGTCATAAAAATGACATATTTTATTAAAGAATAAAAACATGGAAAAACATCATAGTATAGTAAGGCATAAAATGTCATAGTATAGTAAGGTATAAAAACGTTATAATATATTAAGGGATAAAATGTCATAGTTTAGTTAGGCATAATAACATGAAAAAACGTCATAGTATAGTAAGCCATAAAAACATGAAAAAATGTCATAGTATAGTAAGCCATAAAAACATGAAAAAATGTCATAGTATAGTAAGCCATAAAATGTCATAGTATATTAAGCCATAAAAACATGAAAAAATGTCATAGTATAGTAAGGCATAAAATGTCATAGTACATTAAGGCATAAAATGTCATAGTATAGTAAGGTATAAAAACATGAAAAAATGTCATAGTATAGTAAGCCATAAAAACATGAAAAAATGTCATAGTATAGTAAGCCATAAAAACATGAAAAAACATCATAGTACAGTAAGGCATAAAATGTCATAGTATAGTAAGGCATAAAATGTCATATTATAGTAAGGTATAAAAACATGAAAAAATGTCATAGTATAGTGAGCATAAAATGACATAGTACATTAAGGCATAAAATGTCATAGTTTAGTGAGGCACAATAACATGAAAAAACGTCATAGTACAGTAAGCCATAAAATGTCATAGTATAGTAAGGTATAAAAACATGAAAAAATGTCATAGTATAGTAAGCCATAAAAACATGAAAAAATGTCATAGTATATTAAGGCATGAAATGTCATATTACATAAGTAAGACATGAAAAAATGTCATAGTATAGTAAGGCATGAAATGTCATATTATAGTAAGGTATAAAGACATGAAAAAACGTCATAGTATAGTAAGCCAAAAAAACATGAAAAAATGTCATAGTATAGTAAGCCATAAAAACATGAAAAAACGTCATAGTACAATAAGGCATAAAATGTCATAGTATATTAAGGCATAAAATGACATAGTACATTAAGGCATAAAATGTCATAGTACATTAAGGCATAAAATGTCATAGTATAGTAAGGTATAAAAACATGAAAAAACATCATAGTACAGTAAGGCATAAAATGTCATAGTATAGTAAGGTATAAAAACATGAAAAAATGTCATAGTATAGTAAGCCATAAAAACATGAAAAAATGTCATAGTATAGTAAGGTATAAAAACATGAAAAAACATCATAGTACAGTAAGGCATAAAATGTCATACTATAGTAAGGTATAAAAACATGAAAAAATGTCATACTATAGTGAGGCATAAAATGACATAGTACATTAAGGCATAAAATGTCATAGTATAGTAAGGTATAAAAACGTCATAGTATATTAAGGCATAAAATGTCATAGTTTAGTGAGGCACAATAACATGAAAAAACGTCATAGTACAGTAAGGCATAAAAACATGAAAAAATGTCATAGTATAATAAACCAAGAAATGTCATAGTATAGTAAGGTATAAAAACATGAATAAATGTCATAGTATAGTAAGCCATAAAAACATGAAAAAATGTCATAGTATAGTAAGGCATAAAATGTCATAGTATAGTAAGGTATAAAAACATGAAAGAATGTCATAGTATAGTAAGCCATAAAAACATGAAAAAATGTCATAGTATAGTAAGGCATAAAATGTCATAGTATAGTAAGGCATAAAATGTCATAGTATAGTAAGGTATAAAAACGTCATAATATATTAAGGGATAAAATGTCATAGTTTAGCGAGGCACAATAACATGAAAAAACGTCATAGTACAGTAAGGCATGAAATGTCATAGTATAGTAAGGTATAAAAACATGAATAAATGTCATAGTATAGTAAGCCATAAAAACATGAAAAAATGTCATAGTATAGTAAGCCATAAAAACATGAAAA
>NW_019525488.1:492468-498139 GCF_002814215.2 Seriola lalandi dorsalis | reverse complement strand
AACATCATAGTATAGTAAGGCATAAAATGTCATAGTACATTAAGGCATAAAATGTCATAGTATAGTAAGGCATGTAATGACATAGTACATTAAGGCATAAAATGTCATAGTACATAAAGGCATAAAATGTCATAGTTTAGTAAGGCATAAAAACATGAAAAAATGTCATAGTAAAGTAAGTCATAAAAATGACATATTTTATTAAAGAATAAAAACATGAAAAAACATCATAGTATAGTAAGGCATAAAATGTCATAGTATAGTAAGGTATAAAAACATGAAAAAATGTCATAGTATAGTAAGGCATAAAAACATGAAAAAATGTCATAGTATAGTAAGGCGTAAAATGTCATAGTATTGTAAGGATTTAAAAACATGGAAAAATGTCATAGTATTATAATGCATAAAAACATGAAAAAATGTCATAGTATAGTAAGGTATAAAAACATGAAAAAATGTCATAGTATAGTAAGCCATAAAAACATGAAAAAATGTCATAGTATAGTAAGGTATAAAAACATGAAAAGATTTTATAGTATGGTAAGGCATAAAAACATGAAAAAATGTCATAGTATAGTAAGGTATAAAAACATGAAAAGATTTTATAGTATGGTAAGGCATAAAAACATGAAAAAATGTCATAGTATAGTAAGGCATAAAAATGTCATAGTATAGTAAGGCATCAAATGTCATAAAACATCATAGTATAGTAAGGCATAAAATGTCATAGTACATTAAGGCATAAAATGTCATAGTATAGTAAGGCATGTAATGACATAGTACATTAAGGCATAAAATGTCATAGTACATAAAGGCATAAAATGTCATAGTTTAGTAAGGCATAAAAACATGAAAAAATGTCATAGTTTAGTAAGGCATAAAAACATGAAAAAATGTCATAGTAAAGTAAGTCATAAAAATGACATATTTTATTAAAGAATAAAAACATGAATAAACATCATAGTATAGTAAGGCGTAAAATGTCATAGTATAGTAAGGTATAAAAACATGAAAAAATTTTATAGTATAGTAAGCTATAAAGACATGAAAAAATGTCATAGTATAGTAAGGCATAAAATGTCATAGTATAGTAAGGTATAAAAACATGAAAAAATTCTATAGCATAGTAAGGCATAAAAACATGAAAAAATGTCATGGTATAGTAAGGCATAAAATGTTGTACTACATTAATGCATAAAATGTCATAGTTTAGTAAGGCATAAAAACATGAAAAAATGTCATAGTATAGTAAGGCATAAAATGTCATAGCATAGTAAGTCATAAAAACATGAAAAAATGTCATAGTATAGTAAGCCAAAAAAATATGAAAAAATGTCATAGTATAGTAAGCCATAAAAAGATGAAAAAATGTCATAGTATAGTAAGCCATAAAAAGATGAAAAAATGTCATAGTATAGTAAGGCATAAAATGTCATATTAAGGCATAAAATGTCATAGTATAGTAAGGTATAAAAACATGAAAAAATGTCATAGTATAGTAAGCCATAAAAACATGAAAAAACATCATAGTACAGTAAAGCATAAAATGTCATAGTATAGTAAGGCATAAAATGTCATAGTATAGTAAGGTATAAAAACATGAAAAAATGTCAGTATAGTAAGGCATAAAATGTCATAGTATAGTAAGGTATAAAAACATGAAAAAAATTTATAGTATAGTAAGGCATAAAACCATGAAAACATGAAAAATGTCATAGTATATTAAGGCATAAAATGTCATAGTTTAGTAAGGTATAAAAACATGAAAAAATGTCATAGTATAGTAAGGCATAAAATGTCATAGTATAGTAAGGTATAAAAACATGAAAAAATTTTATAGTATAGTAAGGCATAAAATGTCATAGTATAGTAAGGTATAAAAACATGAAAAAATTTTATAGTATAGTAAGCCATAAAAACATGAAAAAATGTCATAGTATAGTAAGCCATAAAAACATGAAAAAATGTCATAGTATAGTAAGCCATAAAAACATGAAAAAACGTCATAGTACAATAAGGCATAAAATGTCATAGTATAGTAAGGCATAAAATGTCATAGTTTAGTGAGGCATAATAACATGAAAAAACGTCATAGTACAGTAAGGCATAAAATGTCATAGTATAGCAAGGTATAAAAACATGAAAAAATGTCATAGTATAGTAAGCCATAAAAACATCAAAAAATGTCATAGTATAGTAAGCCATGAAATGTCATAGTATAGTAAGGTATAAAAACATGAACAAATGTCATAGTATAGTAAGCCATAAAAACATGAAAAAATGTCATAGTATAGTAAGGTATAAAAACGTCATAGTATATTAAGGCATAAAATGTCATAGTTTAGTGAGGCACAATAACATGAAAAAACGTCATAGTACAGTAAGGCATAAAATGTCATAGTATAGTAAGGTATAAAAACATGAAAAAATGTCATAGTATAGTAAGCCATAAAAACATGAAAAAATGTCATAGTATAGTAAGGCATGAAATGTCATAGTATAGTAAGGTATAAAAACATGAATAAATGTCATAGTATAGTAAGCCAAAAAAACATGAAAAAATGTCATAGTATAGTAAGGCGTAAAATGTCATAGAATTGTAAGGATTTAAAAACATGAAAAAATGTCATAGTATAGTAAGGCATAAAAACATGAAAAAATTTCATAGTATAGTGAGGCGTAAAATGTCATAGTATTGTAAGGATTTAAAAACATGAAAAAATGTCATAGTATTATAAGGCATAAAAACATGAAAAAATGTCATAGTATAATAAGGTATAAAAACATGAAAAAACGTCATAGTATATTAATTCATAAAACGTCATAGTATAGTAAGGCATAAAAACGTGAAGAAACATCATAGTTAGTAAGGAATTAAACGTCATAGTATAATAAGGCGTAAAATTTCAGAATATATAGTAAAGCAAAAATACATTACCGTATAATAGAGCATAAAAAACGTTTATGGCTTACTGTACTATGATGTTTTTTCATGTTTTTATTCTTTACTAAAATATGTCGTTTTTATGACTTACTATACTATGAAATTTTGTCATGTTCTTATACCTTACTTTACTATGACATTTTATGGCTTACTATACTATGAAATTTTTTCATGTTTTTATACCTTACTATACTATGACATTTTTTCATGTTTTTATACCTTACTATACTATGACATTTCATGCCTTACTATACTATGACATTTATTCATGTTTTCATACCTTACTATACTATGACATTTTATGCCTTAATGTACTATGACATTTTATGCCTTAATGTACTATGACAATTAATCATTCTTTTATGCCTTACTAAACTATGACATTTTATGCCTTACTATACTATGACATTTTATGCCTCACTATACTATGACATTTTATGCATTAATGTACTACGACATTTTATGCCTTACTATGCTATGACATTTATTCATGTTTTTATACCTGACTATACTATGACCTTTTATGCCTTACTATACTATGACATTTTATGCCTTATTATACCATGACATTTTTTCATGTTTTTATGGCTTACTAAAATATGTCGTTTTTATGAATTACTATACTATGACATTTTATGACTTCCATTACTATGACGTTTTATGACTTCCTATACCATGACATTTTTTCATGTTTTTATGATTTACTTTACTATGACGTTTTTTCATGTTTTCATACCTAACTATACTATGACATTTTATACCTTAATGTACTGTCATTTTATGACTTACTATACTATGACATATATGCGTTACTATACCATGACGTTTTTTCATGTTTTTATACCTTACTATACTATGATATTTTATGACTTACTATACTATGATGTTTTTTCATGTTTTTATTCTTTACTAAAATATGTCGTTTTTATGACTTAATGTACTATGACATTTTATGACTTACTATACCATGACATTTATTCATGTTTTTATACCTTACTATACTATGACATTATATGTCTTAATGTACTATGACATTTTTTCATGTTTTTATACCTTACTATACTATGACATTTTATGGCTTACTATACTATGACATTTTATGACTTACTGTACTATGACGTTTTATGCCTTACTAAACTATGACATTTTATGCCATAATTTACTATGTCATTTTATGCCTTACTATACTATGACATTTTATGCCTTACTATACCATGACATTTATTCATGTTTTTATACCTTACTATACTATGACATTTTATGACTTACTATACCATGACATTTATTCATGTTTTTATACCTTACTATACTATGACATTTTATACCTTACTATACTATGACGTTTTATGCCTTACTATACTATGACATTTATTCATGTTTTTATACCTTACTATACTATGACATTTTATGCCTTAATTTACTATGTCATTTTATGCCTTACTATACTATGACATTTTTTCATGTTTTTATACCTTACTATACTATGACGTTTTATGCCTTATTATACCATGACAATTAATCATGTTTTTATGCCTTACTAAACTATGACATTTTATGCCTTAATGTACTATGTCATTTTATGCCTTACTATACTATGACATTTTTTCATTTTTTTATACTTTACTATACTATGACATTTTATACCTTACTATACTATGACATTTTTTCATGTTTTTATACCTGACTATACTATGACATTTTATGCCTTACTATGCTATGATGTTTTTTCATGTTTTTATTCTTTACTAAAATATGTTGTTTTTATGAATTACTATACTATGACATTTTATGACTTCCATTACCGAGGTGGATTCTGCCGTCCTCTACCAACATACCAACATGTACTCTATTGTTTTGGTGACGTTGTTTGTGTTCGTGTCGTTTATTCTGGATTAAATAATGCTGTAGATGGATAAACAAATGTCATTAAGTATGTATGTTTATACTGCGTCATTAACGTGTGAGTGTGAAGCGAAGTGAAAAGCTAACCGCGATTAGCGTGCTAGCTATAACAACATTTTTTCAATGTAGAAGCAGCTAATTTTTCTGTGTGTTGCTAGTATGTGTTAATGTTGTCAGCTGGTTTAAAGCTTAAACCAGCTGATGAGAGGTAAATGAGTGAAGTGAATGAGTGAAGTGAAACTGTCTTGTACACACTTGTTCACTCAGACAGAGAGGACCAGGAAACACACTGAGGAGCAGAAGTCTCCCGCGCAGCTACCGCTTGGTCTGGACTGTTGTCTCCAGCCTCCCACTCATGGTTCCCATCGCCGGGCATCAGCCAGTTCCTCATTGTTCCCCATGTTCCAGAGACACCTCAGGGATCTGGTCAGTTTAAATGTACAGCAGGTAGTTAGTCACTGTAATGAAGAAAACAACAACATTAACTGTGTTCAGATAGAGCAGCAATAAACAAACACCTGGTCTTCAGTAAATGGCAGAATATTTTCTCCATTATTTTCAGGGCACATTGTCAGTATCTCCTACATCGTGGCTGCACAGTCTGTTTAACACAAGCAGAGTTGTGAAGATGAGCTTCAGGTGTTTGATGTTTAGTCCGGTGGAACATTAGAAAGCAGCCACAGAAGGTCAGAGCATTCTTTGTCGGTACAGATCATTTAAATAACATTTGTTTAAGCTTTATTAAAGTAATGGGAAACAAAAAATAATTAAATCATACTTTTTAAGGACTTTACAGTGAATCTTAGTGTCTCCTGTTATTTCTTT
>NW_019525488.1:479759-490979 GCF_002814215.2 Seriola lalandi dorsalis | reverse complement strand
TTAACATTACTTTACACTTAAAGATTCAATGTTGACACAAATACTGCAAGTTGAAGTTTGAGATGATTTAATCTGTTTTACACAGTATTTTTACTTTGTCTTCAAAAACAAAAGGTTTACTTTACAATATTAAGCTTGTGTTAATATTTAATTGATTGACAGTTATTTTTATTATTAGGAAAAAGTTTCTCTGCAGAAACTTTAGTGGCGTCACTTTATTGATGGTGTTTGATCATAATCATTTAGGAGAAATCTGAAACTTGAGTGGATTCACTTTAATAAAGGTGCTGATCATAATAAATTAGAAAAAAATCAGTGAAATAACAGATTGTTTTTACACTATTTGAATTAGGATATTTTACTTTAATTTTATGGTTTTTGTTTGGCAGCTGCTGCTGCCAGTCATTTGACCGTTTTTTTATGATTTTTTTTTTTTTACAGTGTAGTATTGTATAAAATGTCATATTATAGTAAAGCATTTGTGCCATCTGTGCCATATAATGTATTTTTGCACAAATTTCTACTCTAAACTGTTACTCCTCCACTTATCTGAGAGATATGTTGTAATTTTTACTCAACAATTTCTGTCGTTACTATTAAATTCTCAAATAAAGATTTCATTAAACTCATGAAAATGGTGATTTTTAAAACAGATGTAACTACAGATCAGAAGGACTTGGATCGGTTTAAACATAAAACAATATGAAATAATTAGCCTATTTAATATTGATGCACAATACTGTAAGAATCTGAATTAATCCTTAACTTCTGATACTGATGTAAAGATTTCTACTTGATGTACTTAGTGAATTACAATGAATGTTTTTATTATAATAGTTTATTATTGTTCTTCTCCCACTTACTGAATGTCTAAGTCTCTACACATTATTCTGTATTTATGACCGGGCGGATGTGAAATGGTTCAGCACTGGTTCTGTTCAACTGCTTATATACACAGACCAGAAATAGTCCCAGCAGCAGCAGCAGCAGCAGCAGCAGCGGCGCGGCGCGGCGCGGCGCGGCGCGGTGACTCAGACACGAGTCAGCGCCGCCGCGGTGGGTCGCGTGCGTATCGCGGGGCGCGAGGGAAACTGCAAAAGTTTATTGTTGTGATGAATCAAAAAACCGCAAGCGTTTAAACTCGACACGACCTGTTGAGTCTCCGCACAGAAACGGAAACTGTGCTCAAAACGTAAACACAAAATATTTGAAAGAAGAAGAAGTATAAAGAAAACAGATGGATGAGTGTGTTTACATCCATTCATCATTCATATAATTATAGAAGTGTGGTAAAAAAATAAATAAATAAAAGTCCCGCTATTACCAGCAAACCAAAATAATGAGTAACTTCCTGTGGAGGTTATTAAGCAGCGAGTTGTGTTGGAAGAGTTAAATCCTCAGATTAAAGAATAAACTGTGGAAAAACACTGAATCAAGGGTTAAAAATCTCCCTGTTTTCAGTAAATGTCAAATACTGAGTGTTGAAATACTTAGTGAAGAATCTGTCAGAAGGTGAACATGCTGGAGATATGCTGCTCCAACCTTTTAGTTAAAAACTGATTTCTCTGAAGAGCTAAAAAGGTTGAGTTGAGTCTCTGACACGTCAAAGCAGAGCTGAAAGTGAGCGAGGCTGCAGCTGTCAGATCAAGTAGTGGAGTAAAGAGTTGAGTATACTGAAATCCTGAAATGAAAAAGTACCATGATGAGTAAATGTACTCAAGTTGTTACCTGCTGTCTTTCTCTTATCTGATTTTACTTTCTTGTAAAACACTTTGTAACTTTGTTAAGAAAAGTGGTACATAAATTAATTTATTATCATTATTATTATTAAATTGTTCTGCATGTGCCTCTCTTCACATACATGTTAATTTCTGTCTGATATTTGTCTTCTGTTGATGAGTGGTGGAAGAAATACTCGTTAAAATTCTCTTCTACAAGTGTTTGTATTGTAAATGTACTCAAGTAAAAGTATCATCAACAGAACGAACTTAAATTAGGGCTGATGCAAAACAGTCTCTTTATCATGTTATAATCTAATATATTGTTGGATTATCAATATTCTTGCACTGGAGTGGAAGCAGTATCTTGATGTTTTGGGCTCCTGTGTTTAATCTAACACACATTAAGTGCAGTAGCTGCTGGGTGAATATATTCTCTGACATGTGCAGGGTTAGGGTTAGCAGCAGCAGCAGCAGCAGCAGCAGCAGCAGCAGCAGCAGCAGCAGCAGCAGCAGAAAGCAGCAGCAGCAGCAGCAGCAGAAAGCAGCAGCAGCAGCAGCAGCAGCAAGCAGCAGCAGCAGCAGCAGCAGCAGCAGCAGCAGCAGCAGCAGCAGCAGCAGCTACACGCTCCTCAGCACAGTGATGGAGAACATGCTGATGAGAAAAAACTACAGGAGGAATAAGAGGCACACCTGGTCTGCAGACACTGTAACACATCAGCAGGTGGATGAATGACCATCACACATCACCCTCCTCCTGTATCACGGGGGGGGGGGGGGGGGGGGGGGGCAGGAAGCTCAGCTGTCTCCTCGCTGAGAGCAACGTTTAACTCCACCATTATATTTTCAGACAGCATCCGTTTCCCTCCTGCATGTGTCAGGGCAACAACAAGGTCTCCATGTGGTAGAAGTCCCCGGATTCCTCTTGGATGAGTCTCAGGGTTCTGGAGCTGTGAGTCACAGGAAGCATCGGGTTAAATGCACAACACACACACACACACACACACACACACTTACTTAATGAGGAGTGTGTGTAAAGTCAGCGCTCTTCTCTACATACCCAGAGGTAGTTCAGTGGTCAACATATCACACTAGATCCTCTATACAGATATAAAACTGTATTTTTATACTGTGCGTCCTGGACATGGAATAAATTTACAATATACAAACAATTGAGAAAAATTCCTTCATATCAAAACTTCAAATGCCACATTCACAACTTTTAATTTTCATGAAGGTTGTAACTGTTTTAGATAGTCAAGCTTCTCTCTGTCTGCCTCTCAGATCTGATTTTATTGTATGGAAATGTTGTAAATCACCTCAGCACAACTTCTGCTTAAAATCGGTCAATTCAATAAAACATTATACAAGAAATAAAACATGTTTTTCCCTGAGATGTGGAGTAAGATGGGATGTAAGTACTCACTGGCACAAAATGCACAAAAGGTTGATGTTTATATATTATATATATTTTTATACATCAGTGGTTCCTCAGCACCAATGAAAACAATGATTTTTAAATGAGTAAATAGGCTCCAATTCTTTATGTCTCCACAGGTTTTTCTTGCTGTGATCATTAAGAGCTCCTTTTATAATGGGGACAAAATCCACAATCCAGATCAAGCCTCAGTCATCAGATCTTCCCTCTGTTTGTTACTGTCCCTTCACAAACACTATAACTTAGTAGGATTTTACTCAGACTGCTGAAGCCTGATATTAATGCTTCAAGGCATTTTTACACAGAACCAAAAACAGATATGGGAGAAGCAGATAAGTCTTTTTTTTGCAGCAGGTGGAGGTGAGTGGTGGTGGAGGTGAGTGGTGGTGAGCTGGCTGCAGGACTGGCAGAGTGGAGTTGGCAGGTTTGTTGACAGTGATTCGTGGAGACAGAAAAAGGTGTGAATCTTCAGAAACAACCAAACGACAGGCTTGATAACTGTTACTGAGACTGAGCTGGAAGTGGCTGCCAAACAAACCAGCCATCCAGCAGAGACTGGATCCGGTTTCAGGGTTTCAAAGGTGAGCAGGTGATTGTTTGATTGCAGACCAGCATGCTTGATCACAGATATCTTGCAGGTGTGCAGCCAGAGATTGATAGAGAGAGAGAGAAAGACAGAGAGAGAGAGAGAGAGAGAGAGCGAGGGGAGATCACTTCCACTGAAAGCACATTAGGGAGGGGTCTCGAACTGGTCAGTATTAACAGGATGAAGGAAACAAAAACCTGTTTCATTTCTCATGTCTTCACTGGAGTATTGTCTTAAGACCTACTTGAAAAACTGTGAACTGTGCGTGAGTGATTAGTGACTTGGACTTGTTCTCACTTATATTGCACATGTCCCTACACTGGTTCCTATAGTTGTTGAAGCTCCTCCAGTGTAAAGGTCTGTGTCCATGTGTAGTGTGATTATAGATCAGCTCTAGCTTCTATATTAATACTGTGAAAGTATCAAAGCCTCAGTCCACAGAGAAATGCACACAGCCTGTATTCAGAAACTGAGCCTTAAAACCAGCCGTCAGGACTTCTGGAACTTTGTGATGTCACAACAAAGCAGTCACCAAGCCCCGCCCACCTGGACCCACCATCCAAACCTTGCAGGATTTGGTTTCTCTGAGTGTTTTTACCTGAAATCTGCTACAGTAAAAACAAAACTACTACTGAGATGGTTTTTATATCTTCTTATGGATCAACACTTCAAATAAAACACAGAAGAAGAGGAAAATCGGAGCTTTAAATATTATTGTACACATGTTGAAGAATCCACATTCATGGACCAATCATCTGCTGTCTTAGAGAAACAACTTAATTCAAATTTTAATAACATATATAAACATATTTTTTATCTTAATTTAGTATAAAGGTGCAAGCAGAATGTGTTTCTTTGCTAACTGTAAAGGATCATGTTTTATTTATACTGTACATCATATCTAAACATTTTGAAAGCCACTCATTTCTGTAGAATATGAAAATGACGCAGCAGAGTGAACATAAAAGGTCAACAAGCGTTCAGTCAAGATAACGTGAAGCTCAAACACTGGTGTGGTTCTTTAAGAGTTAATAGTTAATAAGGACCAATATGATCATCTGAGGCTTTTATAATCTGCCGAAAGGGAAACACCTATTTTAAAAATCCAAACAATTCCAGTCGAAACATGAATTCATCTTCTACTTTGAGCGCTGGAAGCCTGCAGGCGTGAAGACAAACCGACTGCTTTGACATCTTTGCAGTTTGCAACATTAACCCCGTCCTGTCCGCTCACTCCCACAGGCTCAGCTCCAACAGACAGATCTTTCTCACACACACCACTCATTTATTCATTTGTTTTATAGAGGAAATGAAGAGGGTTTGTCATTCTGTGTGTGGCAGACATGACGGTGCCACTCCGCCTCATCATGTTACTGCATGGTGTTTTTTCCTGTTATAAATTATTAACCATTAGAACATGAGGTTGAATCAGTGGGTGTGGAGCTCGGCTCTGAATCATAGGTTAGAAATGTACAGGGGGAAATTATTTAGCTGCTCGTTCACTTTCAGATGAGGTTGGTTCTGTTTCTGTTACCAAAGCATACATGCATACATAGCATAGCATAGCATAGCTTAGCATAACATAGCATAGTATACTGTACCATATGGTATGGTATGTTGTGCCATATGCCATGGCACAACACCACTAACAACAACCACACCATATGTTAATCCTAATACTAGAAATGCCAAAATTTGACATTCTTGAATAATAATTAAACAAATAAACTGAAGATTGATGCAAACAAATGTTTGACGAGATCATTGTTGGTTTGATGTGTGACATTAGTCTTAAACACTGTCCACAAATAAATGAAAATCAATTTCCATGAAAGAATAAAATCCTCTGCTACAGCTCTGCAGAGAAACACATTCTACATATCTACAAACAAACTTATATATTTAATAAAAGTGACTTTTTGTGTCGGCATTTAGTGTTTGAACTGAGTGTCTTGATTATTTTTTGTATTATACCAGTGCATCATTGCTGTAACTTATTTATTTAAAAGTCTTTTTATTTTAATCATTTCAATCACACGTATCATGTCCTCACAAATAATTTCCCTGCTGCTGATATTTAAGTTCCATCTAATACTATTTAATGTAATTGATTATTGATTGTTGACGGTGAGATGGAGACGCAGGGGCGACCCTCCTCTGCTCACTGCTGGTTGTGGTGAAGCGTTCAGGCTGGAGTGGAGCCACATGGTGGCAGTGTCCACAAATCCTGTCAGCGTCTCTTCCACATCCACATGACACGACTGTGCCACATCCAAGGTAACTGATCCTCCCTCCTCCTAACTAACAAGACTGTGTGTGTGTGTGTGTGTGTGTGTGTGTGTGTGTGTGTGTGTGTGTGCTGTGAATTTATTCTCATGTAGCCAGAAGTCTCTGTAAAATGCAGATGGTAGCCCAACTGGCACTCTGGGAAATTATCCAAAATCTTCAAATTCTTCCCCGTGTTATGCTTGAGTCACCGTGACTCTGGTGACGATCATCCGTCAGCATGGAGGTCGATCTAACAGCCATTTGATGCTTCACGTTGCTAATGTGAAACAGTGGCCAAATCATTTTGGTGCCATGAGTGTGTGGAAACTCACACATCATAAACCAGAGGAAACAGGCTGAACACGCGTGATAAGCATGATGAGTAATGAAAAAAGTTGAAGCATTTTGTTAACAGGTGATGTTGTGTTTGTTTAAATCATAAAGCGATGTTCCTCCTGACAGGTGCTGCACTACCTGGGCAGCGGAGGGAAACTCCACCGCTCCAACGGATGCGAAGGAGAGACCTCTTTTTATTGACACAACATAATCTCATCACACCAGTTCACCTGTCCAGGATCCAGAGGTTTTGGCGCTGGTTGGGTCCCGAACGCTCCCAGTTTCTATCCGCCGCGCCGTGGGGCGTCGTCTGTGGGTGACTCACGACTGCACCTGGAGGAGGGAGATCAGCCAGAGGAGAGAATTGTTTCCACGCCAACTGAACCGGACAGAACTGAGCATTGTCTCTTTCTAAGTAGGACGAGAGTGTGTGTGTGTGTGTGTGTGTGTGTGTGTGTGTGTGTGTGTGTGTGTGACAAGCAGATACAGGAAAGCCAGCTGAATTTGGGATTGTGTTACTTCCTTCTACAAACATACCACAATATTTGGTCATCTGAAGTGCCTCTAACAGTCATCAGATTATCTGCCTGTGCTGGAGAGAACGGTGCTTTCCACCTACTAATGCAGCATAAGTCACTGGGCCTTGACTAACCAGCAGCTCCACACCGCTGCCTCTGTGCTGACCGCAGGCTCCACATGACAGATGTTGTTTAGAGGTTGACCAGCCGGCTCCCGGCTTCGACCTGCTGTTGTCCTGGTGCAGAATGACGCAGGTATTGCACAACATTTTCCTTGCTTATGACTGAGTGACATCACCAGCTCCTCTTAGCGCTCGCCATCTCCCAGTTCCCCTGATGCGTGATACGCTCTCTAACGATTGCACTGTTATGTGTAAACACTGCAAACAACTCAAAGAGCGCATGCATACACACACACACACACACACACACACACACACACACACACGCACCTCCGCTGCCTCAGGTCTCTGCTGTATCCACGGAGGCACCTGTCGCACGTGACGTCATGTATGAGTCAGGTGTAAATGCATGCATGCGTGTGCGTGTGTGTACAGGCTCCTGCTGGCTGCGGGATGTTTGCATAATCAGCACCGCAGCACACCTTGGTCACAAGGTAAACTTTCCACTGTGCTCAGAGAAAAAGACGTCCGCTTCACACTCGAGTAGCTCGGGAATGGCCTACTTTCCCTGATAGGACTGATGGGAGCTGAGAGGCAGCAGACAAGTGTCAGGGTCACTCCTGCTCACAGAGAGGGCAAACGATTATTCACAACAGTATTTATTAGAATAATTATATAATAATATATAATAAAAGATAAAATCTTCTCATCATTCTCCATAATGTTTATCTATTGATTCAAGTGTTGTTTTACAGAGCAAAGAATTAAAGAACCTTTTTATGAGTTTTGCTATCACTATATAGCTAATGTTAGCATTAGCAGCTGCTTACTTGCCAGTTCAGCATCAAGTTTCATTCCTTTACTCACCAACAGCTGTCTCCGGAGGTGGAAAGAAACGCCAATGTTAACTCTTTATTTATCTCGTCTTTTCTCCTACTAAAGTTAGCATGCTAATAAGCTAGCCCAGGCCTGTCTCGTCTTTAAGAGGACGTATTATAATCCCTTGTATGATAAAGACAACGATGGCTGAAGCTCTGATCAGGAGGAATTCTGTATTAATCTGTTTTATTTTCCATTTTAAAATCACAGAAGAAAAGATGATGATCACTGTGCAGAACATCAGCTGACTGCAAATAAATCTGAGAGGGGAAATGGATTTCTATTCCTGCTCTTTAAACTCGACTCGCACTTGATGTGAAACCAAATCATTTACAAAGACGTCAGAGATGGTGTTGATTTAACTCTCTAAGTAATTAAAACATGAACAGGGTGAAGCTGGAAATCAATTGTGAAATGTTCAAGTTTTGTGAATTTTTGTGAAATGTGAAAATATAATTTTTTTTATTTGCCAGTTTTTATCAGTTCTGTTCCCCTGTGTGTTTCACTGTGGCTCTTGTTTTGGCAAAAATTGTTAATCAGCGACTCCGACCTGAACGTGTTAACTTGAAAAAACCCAAACACCATTTATTTGTGACATCTGAAAGTTTCAAGGGCGAACACACACTGCTGCAAAAGTTAATGAGAGTTCCCGTTACGCTGCTGTGGTTTAAAGCCCTTTTTATAAATTACACAGTCAGCTCACACAAATTACAATATATTATTATATTTTCTCTCTGGTCTGCAGTGTTTTTTAGTTTTTTTTTAGTTTAAGTGAGTAATGGTTGGTCACGTTGTTGAATGGGATTTTGCTTTTGTTGCTAAAAACATTTAAAAATGACATTTGAAAGATTTGTGTCCTTCCAGAAACACGGTGCTGTTTGCTCTGATGATCCACTGACATCACTCTCACAGCTCCTCTGAAAACTGCCACTCTGCAGAGCAGCACAAATAAAATCCCATTCATCTCCTCTGTATCTCCGTCCTCCATGTTGGGGACCTTTATTGTTTTAGTTTATATTGAAATCATGTTTCATTATCAACGTGCTTCCAGTTTCATATATCTAACAAAGAGAAAACCTGGGGAAAGGTGCATTATTCTATCATGGAAATACTGCGATCATTTATATTCTCTTTCATAATCCATTGATCGATGAGTGGATGAAATGAACATTAACATATTCAAATTGCCTGGTTTGTCATTAATCAGTTATCAAAAGTGTTGCCAATTAATTTTCTGTTGATCATCTAGTAGGTTTGATGAGGGTTTGATCCGGTCGTGGAAAGATACAGCTAGTGTTTAGTTTTTTGTTTTTCAGGGGGAACTGACCCTTTAATCCCACATTTGCATGGGCAATAAAATATCAATTAATAAATCACTTTATAATTTGATTTATCAGCCAGTGTTAATGCACCCAGCTCTCAGTTAACTGCTGTAATAAGAGCTGAACTGCAGTTCACCTGCCCCTGATGTCAGCTCCAACGATGCAACAGGGACCCATCTGTTCTGCTCCTATGAACGATCAGAAGTCCAGACTGAAGCATCTAAATATAGACTGGACAAATTAAATTCAAATGACTCAGATGCTTGATGACTGAGACGAGTGACTTATCCCTCCTCGGCTTCAGTCGGTCACTGTTCCGCCTCTCAGCAAACATCCACGCGCCGAGCCGGGACTCACTTCTTCCACTCTGGATCGCCTCTCAAACCTTCAACTGTCAGAGGAAGGAGGTCGGGTGGTTGGGTGGTGGTTGTGAGGGGGAGGAGGGGTGGGTGGATGGAGGGGTTGAAAGGAAGATGGGTGGAGGGGGGAAGAGAGAAAGGCTAAATCAGTTGGCGGAGGAGAGGAAGCTCTGTCATATCCAGGAGGAAGTGTGAGTCAGTGCTCGTACATTCTTGGAGGCTGATTCAGCGCTGCACAGGAAGCGGGAAACGCTTACTGCTGAGCTTTAACACCAGGAGGGAAAGAACCTCGTCTGGAGCGGTGTAACTGTAAAAAGAGTCCCCCAGCAAAGAAAACACAAACAACCAGAAATCAAACAGCCAAACACACAGTGGTTGTCACAGGTGTTCGACCTTATTCACGAGCTCGGAGGAGCTGGACGAACCTCAGACGCTCAGAAACAGACTCCAGACAGAGAAAACAGAAAGGAGAAGAAAGCCTGTGCCACCAGGAGAGAGGCAAAGAGCTGTCAGAGAGGAGGAGGAGGAGGAGGAGGAGGAGGAGGAGGAGGAGGAGGGCAAAGGGTAGCGCTCTGGGTCTTCCTCTTCTTCTTTTGGTCCCCAGAAATCTCCCCTTCCTTCTCCCGCTCCCGTCACTTCTCAGATTTCACAGTTCAGGCTATCGCTGCTTAACCCATTCCTCCCCGGTCCCACACACACACACACACACACACACACACACACACACACACACACACACACACACACACAAAAAGCCCTCAGTTTCAGCTGCATGTGAGAGTCAGTCAGAGGAAGGAGGAAGTGATTTCACAAAAGACCTCGTCTGAGAATAAACTCAGAGAGTTTGCTCAAACATGGGACGCTTTTACATCAGCCCACATCTGTCCCAGGGACGGCTGCAGTTTGGTGTCACATGGGGAGGTTTTCCAGGTTTGGTGGCCATGTGGGTGGTGGTGTGGAGGAGGGTAGGAGATGAGGGGAGGGAGGGGGAGGGGGTATTTAGAAGATGTTCTCCCCCGTTTATAAACCCACGGACAGTCTGTCCCACCCAGACTCTCATGGTCACTGCCTCTGTCCTCGTGATAAAACACCAGCTTATCACCAGTTTCCATTCAGCTTCTTAGCGCTTATGTAACGTCAACGCAGGGAGGAAGTGCTGTCCGCTGTGAATGAAGAATGTATCTGTGTGTGTGTGTGTGTGTGTGTGTGTGTGTGTGTGTGTGTGTGTGTGTGTGCACGTGCGTGCCTGTGTGTGTGTGTGTGTGTGTGTGTGTGCGACAAGAGAAGAGCGAGACGACGCGTTGAGTGAAACAGGTTTCCACATGAGAGTAAACCCACCAAACATGTAGGACAGTGGAAAAAGTGTGCTCAGCTGATTAGTGCATGGGCACACACACACACACACACACACACACACACACACACACACACACACACACACACACACACACACAGATCAACCCGTTCTCACACTTCTTACACACACATCACTCTCACACTGTGTCTCTGTCTCACACAAAACCATGTTGTATTGTACGGCTTGTTGCTAGGAGACAAACTAATTCCAAACCTCTTGAAACAGAGGGACTTACTCCTCATTTCTAAGCTGGTACGTCGGGAGAGAAAAAGGGAGAGTGAAGGAGAGGGGGGAGGAGGGACGGGGGTGAGGAAATG
>NW_019525488.1:475366-479739 GCF_002814215.2 Seriola lalandi dorsalis | reverse complement strand
GGGGGGCTCTACAAGACAAGAAAGCAACTCTCCCACACAGAAAAGCTTTCACTCTCAGCAGGAGCAGAGTCCACAGACTCATCATGGACTCAGCGCCTGAAGAAAGCATCACACGGCTGAGCGGCCGCTCGCGCTGCTCTTCACCTTTGTCACATTCAACATACTTTCGGCGGAGGGAGGAATATGAGAGTGACAGCTGTGGCCAAAAAGACTTTTAGGATTCATGTGTAGGAAAATTCAATTGTAATCTATTATAGGTTTTGGAAGCGGCGCCTCAGGGTGGCTGCACGCGCTCCAAGTCAAACCTAAAAGATCGCATTAAATCTGAATATCCCGTTGTGTATTTTACATAGTGTGGTGGAGAAGAAGAGGCTGTCAGTCAGACACCAGACAGGTTGTGTTTCTGAACCTGGACAGAAGAAATCCAATCTAAAGCTTAGCTGATACTTACAGGCTTCGTTTCAACTGCTGAACCGCCTTTAATTTAATATTAATAAATAGATCTTTCTTTTGTTTGATTTCTTTATTCATTTCTTGCGTTGGATTTAGCAGCGTTCATTATTTGTCACGTAAAAAGAATTAAATTGTAAAGTATTAGGAGCAAAGATGTGGAGAGTGGTCAAAACAGGTTGGTATTTAAGGTGTGTAAGTGTGGATATATGCTACGGGATTTGCATTCAAAAAATAATCGATGAGGAAATTGAACGGAAAACTAAGAATCTATAATTTAGAGATTATCAGAAAAAGTTAGTTTGAAGGACTAAATCAAAAAAGTAATTGTATTTAAATTAAATGTGTGAATTTAAGGATTTGAAAACATGTGCTACATGTTTAGTTTAGTTAGTTTGAATTATTTATAATTATTTAACAATTATTGATCAAAAACATATTTGTATGAGTATTATAGGTTGGTTAGGCTTCTCTCTGCAGCTCTAGTAACAACAGGTCGGTGAGCCAATCAGAAGAGAGGAGGCTCTGAGCCTCTCTTCTGATTGGCTGACTGTTTTCTGAGTGATCCAATAAAAATAAAGCAGATTTCAGGTAAAAACACTCAGAGAAACCAAATCCTGCAAGGTTTGGATGGTGGGTCCAGGTGGGCGGGGCTTGGTGACTGCTTTGTTGTGACATCACAAAGTTCCAGAAGTCCTGACGGCTGGTTTTAAGGCTCAGTTTCTGAATACAGGCTGTGTGCATTTCTCTGTGGACTGAGGCTTTGATACTTTCACAGTATTAATATAGAAGCTAGACGTCAGATAACACCTGTTTGAATGAAGAAAAATAAAGGGTGTGTTGTAAGAATTAGTTTTAAAGTGTCACAGGTCAAAAACATGGAGGATCACAACACTCTGTTTCCCTCTGAGAAAAACATCCCCCTCCCCGGGGTGAAGTCTGCCATTATGTGTCAATCACAGTGGCGGTCAGGTGCTTGTAATGTCATTACCAAGGTAAATGGGGGCCTCAGCATTCTTCAGCACACAAGCATGCAAACACACACACACACACACACACACACACACACACACACACACACAGAACAAATGGAGCAGAGAGACATTTCCAACCTCCTGTCATGTGCTCCTCATTTCCATCATGCCATCTCCTGCTATTCTCTGCTGGTCCGCTCACTCCCCCCTTCAGTCTGTGCATCCTCCCAGCTGCTTCATCTCTCACACACTCTGAAATACTGAAGCTACAAGAGGGTGAGGAGGGGGGAGACAGAGAGAGAGGGAGGGAGAGAAAGATCTCACTCTGTAATGCAGTCCCCCGTCCCTGACACCGGCTGGTCCTCGAGCCCGTCATGTCACATGCTGCCGTGGCGTGAGGTCAGCTGCCTGTCTGTCCATCTGTCCGGCGTGACGGGGGAAGGCGCTGTGGTTTTCTGCGTGGTCAGGGTTTCCTGCAGATAGGAATCCGAGCAGAATGCCGATCTCATGCTTGTGTCAGTGTTTCTCTCAGCCTCCTCGTGTCGAGCTAAACTTAGGGGCTGACGTGAGAGCAGATAAAAAGGCTTCGGTCGCTGACTGACACTTTCACCTCTGACCTGAACAGAAATACCCGCGGGTCACCTGGTGGCGGCCGTATGTCTCCCCGCGTGTCACCTGCGGGACGAAGGTCGATGAAGAGGAGACTATATTTAGGACGGTATCAGTGAACCAAGGTTGAGTCAGTCATCAGCACGCATGACTGACTTATTCCATTCAGGCTGCAGAGGTAGAAGGGGGGGTTGTCCCTTCTCCTCTCACTTCCTGGTTGAGAAATCCTGATCAGGCCTTGAGCCCCGCCCACCACCTGCTGGCTCCAGGTGGACAGGTGAGAGAGCAGAGAGCATCAAGATGGTGAGAGGAGGAAACATCAGAGAGACTCAGCCACATGTTTGAGCCTCAGTCAGACCCAGACTCAGAGGAGGAGTCTGAGACCAGAACCAGAGACTAGCAGACGGATCAGAACCGTTAGCGTAGTTAGCATCTTTTCAGAACTGTTGTTGCAGTTAGAATCTTTTCAGAACAGTTAGCTAATTAGCATCTTTCAGAACCGTTAGCGTAGTTAGCATCTTTTCAGAACTGTTGTTGCAGTTAGAATCTTTTCAGAACAGTTAGCTAATTAGCATCTTTCAGAGTGGTTAGTGTAGTTAGCATCTTTCCAGAAAGGTTAACATAGTTAACATAATTTATTTGTTTATGTTGTTTGTTAGCTTGTAACTGGCAGTGACTGACACAGTGTTAGCGGTTGTGCTAATGCTAACTCTTGCTCAGATCAGATGGGACTCTGCAGATATCTACCCACCAAAGAAAGGCTGTGGATATCTGGGCCTCCTGGCCGGGTTGGGTCCGTCTGCCAGGACGCCTTCACACCAAACCTGTGGTAGGTTCCTCCTCTGCGCGGTGAGTCAGCAGGTTTGGTATGAGATAATGGAGCGGTGGACGTGCTGTGATTCGCCTCGCTCACCAACAGTTTGAGTTTCTGGTGAACTGTGGTCAAACCAAAGCTCAGACAGGCCCAGAGTGCAGAGACTACGCTGCAGTGCAGTAATTACCGTCTCCCCGGTCTACGATCTGGGATATCGTCTTCCAGCTCATGTTTAGTCACCGGTTTGGACTTAAGGTTTTTGCGTAACGGTCGTGATTCAGCGTGCGTCATCCAGCATCAAATACATTCGCACTCAGCCCTTGTAGCGGTCGTCTATGTGTATGTAAGGAGGTTATTTAGACGTGGATGTGGTCAGCCATGTTTGTTTACCTCCAAAACCTTTTCTGCTGCATCATCATCTTTGATTCTTTGAGTCTGGAGCAAAGACGGATTGAGGAGATGATGATTTATCTTTATGTTGAGAAACTGAGATTCACTTTAGAAAATCAGATTTTGTGGAGAATGAATCATTTCCAGCGTCATGGCTGCTTTTATCATTCACAAGTCGATATTCTTAACTTTTTATTTAAATATTTTGAATGCTAATAACAAGTATATTTTTCTTTTATTATACTGTCTGTTATTTTAATTTAATTTGATTTCTTTTTGCTTGTAGATATTGTTGTAGTTATATTTTATTTATTTTATTACATAGCAGTCTGCAGTTGTCTGACTGTGTTGTATTTGTATTTTATTGAACAGGAGACGTCACAGGTCATGATCTTATCAACTTGTACATTTTCTTTGTAAATTCTTTTGTAACTCAGTATTTTACAGATCCATACTTTATGAATAAATTCCAAATAATTTGCAGCACATTTCCCAGTAAAAACTAGTGATTTAATTCTACTCATTACAGGGAAAACAGAGACACTAATTAATTAATTCCAATTAATTGAAAACAAAACCTGAGTGATTCTTAAAAAATACATCTATTTACAGGCAAACAGTTTAATATTTACTTTCTCTATTTAAAAACAAGTTCCTCTGTAGAAAACAGATTTAACAGACCTTCAAAATAAAGTGTTTCTAAATGCTTCTACATATATGATCAAAAAATATACATACATAAAGGAACACAGTAAATTCTAATTAAGTAAAGAAAAATGAAAACTACCGACTGTGACACACCCCACCATGACTCCCCGTGCCCCTCCTCCTGTGGGTGTGGTTTCTACCTGTGGTTTTTTCATCTTTTAACCTTGCTTATAATTTTATTAAAGTAAAACAAAAAGGAAGGGCTGAATGAGAGTCTGTGGCATTGGAAAGTACTTTGCTGGAATAAGAACATTTAAAGGAAATTGACCTGTAAACTATCAGTGCAGTGGAGGACGGCTGCTGCTTCCACTTCTGTACAGTTCTCGGTTCAGTATGACTCACGGACCTTGAGGGATGAGACACTGGAACGCTGCTTTTTACAGTGACGCGTACTGTACCTGAAACTCAGACCGGGGGGGGGGGGGGGG
>NW_019525488.1:467898-475316 GCF_002814215.2 Seriola lalandi dorsalis | reverse complement strand
CTTGTAACTGGCAGTGACTGACACAGTGTTAGCGGTTGTGCTAATGCTAACTCTTGCTCAGATCAGATGGGACTCTGCAGATATCTACCCACCAAAGAAAGGCTGTGGATATCTGGGCCTCCTGGCCGGGTTGGGTCCGTCTGCCAGGACGCCTTCACACCAAACCTGTGGTAGGTTCCTCCTCTGCGCGGTGAGTCAGCAGGTTTGGTATGAGATAATGGAGCGGTGGACGTGCTGTGATTCGCCTCGCTCACCAACAGTTTGAGTTTCTGGTGAACTGTGGTCAAACCAAAGCTCAGACAGGCCCAGAGTGCAGAGACTACGCTGCAGTGCAGTAATTACCGTCTCCCCGGTCTACGATCTGGGATATCGTCTTCCAGCTCATGTTTAGTCACCGGTTTGGACTTAAGGTTTTTGCGTAACGGTCGTGATTCAGCGTGCGTCATCCAGCATCAAATACATTCGCACTCAGCCCTTGTAGCGGTCGTCTATGTGTATGTAAGGAGGTTATTTAGACGTGGATGTGGTCAGCCATGTTTGTTTACCTCCAAAACCTTTTCTGCTGCATCATCATCTTTGATTCTTTGAGTCTGGAGCAAAGACGGATTGAGGAGATGATGATTTATCTTTATGTTGAGAAACTGAGATTCACTTTAGAAAATCAGATTTTGTGGAGAATGAATCATTTCCAGCGTCATGGCTGCTTTTATCATTCACAAGTCGATATTCTTAACTTTTTATTTAAATATTTTGAATGCTAATAACAAGTATATTTTTCTTTTATTATACTGTCTGTTATTTTAATTTAATTTGATTTCTTTTTGCTTGTAGATATTGTTGTAGTTATATTTTATTTATTTTATTACATAGCAGTCTGCAGTTGTCTGACTGTGTTGTATTTGTATTTTATTGAACAGGAGACGTCACAGGTCATGATCTTATCAACTTGTACATTTTCTTTGTAAATTCTTTTGTAACTCAGTATTTTACAGATCCATACTTTATGAATAAATTCCAAATAATTTGCAGCACATTTCCCAGTAAAAACTAGTGATTTAATTCTACTCATTACAGGGAAAACAGAGACACTAATTAATTAATTCCAATTAATTGAAAACAAAACCTGAGTGATTCTTAAAAAATACATCTATTTACAGGCAAACAGTTTAATATTTACTTTCTCTATTTAAAAACAAGTTCCTCTGTAGAAAACAGATTTAACAGACCTTCAAAATAAAGTGTTTCTAAATGCTTCTACATATATGATCAAAAAATATACATACATAAAGGAACACAGTAAATTCTAATTAAGTAAAGAAAAATGAAAACTACCGACTGTGACACACCCCACCATGACTCCCCGTGCCCCTCCTCCTGTGGGTGTGGTTTCTACCTGGGCCGTGGAAACAGAGGCGGGTTTCGTCTGGTCGACGCGACCTGGAGTCGGAACAGGAGCCGGACTTCAGCCGACACTGTAACATTTAGAGAAATGAAGCCTGGTTTTATCACAGACACTGAAATGTGAAAGCCAATCTGTGTTTTTTCATCTTTTAACCTTGCTTATAATTTTATTAAAGTAAAACAAAAAGGAAGGGCTGAATGAGAGTCTGTGGCATTGGAAAGTACTTTGCTGGAATAAGAACATTTAAAGGAAATTGACCTGTAAACTATCAGTGCAGTGGAGGACGGCTGCTGCTTCCACTTCTGTACAGTTCTCGGTTCAGTATGACTCACGGACCTTGAGGGATGAGACACTGGAACGCTGCTTTTTACAGTGACGCGTACTGTACCTGAAACTCAGACCGGGGGGGGGGGGGGGGGGGGGGGGTACCAATGACTTCACACTGAACCAGTCAAAACACAGAAATCTCAACTGCCATTCCCTTTATTTACAGTCTGTTGGTGCGGCCTGTGTGTCATCACAGTGGTCATGATGAAGGGGGGGGGGGCTTCAGGCAACAACAGCAGCTTTGGTGAAGGTTAGAGGAAGATGGTGGTTTTGCTTTTTCTGTATTAGACCAGACCAGGATCTTTGTCCAACTCAAACCAAGAGCTGAACAGAACCGTGACGTGCTGTTGGTGGATCAGGTGGATGTTGTGCTGCAGGACTGGAGAACAAATTAACAACATATCCTCATACTTTAAGTTTTCTGTCTTCACCCAACTTCCTCTGTCCGACCCCTGTGAACCGCCGCTGGCGTTTCCTACACGTTTGCTGACGGGGGACGTCTCTCCTGTAGAGGTCACACTAATGACTTATTACAGCGGTGACGCAGGTGAGACGGGGAGTGTGTGTTTGTGGCTCCGGGGTGAGACGTGGACGCCGGGCCGATGACGTCACACACGGCAGCACCTTCACCTTCTCACCCCGTCCTCCTTGAAAGCGTTTATATACGTGTGACAGAGGAGGACACATGACTCGACCTCTCTGTCACTTTCTCTTTTCTTTTTCGCAGCCCCCCCCCATCATCACCACCATCATCATCACTCTTCCTCTCAGCAGTGTGTTGTTTTGTTTGTTGGGACTGTGTGCGCAGTCCTCGCACCGCGCACGTCATCCACAGCTTATCAAAGCAACAATAACCCGCCCACGCTCGCCTCCCATTACAGCCCATTAGCAGCCACTTGCATTGTTGGGAGTCTCATAGAAAGGTCCCGGAGGATTCACTCCGCTCCTGTTGTTCGGGAACAGAAACAGTGTGAGTGGATGAACTTGACGGATTCAGGAAGAAACCTGTGTTAATGATGGAAATCTGTCCAGTGATTCATAAAGACAAATCCATTAAAGGTGCCAACGTTTTGTTTTAACTCTCTGAAGCTACAAACTCATGCAGTCTTGTTTTAACCACCAAATTCAATCTATTTAATCTCTAAAAGCCACAGAGAACATCCTCCAAGCTGTTGTCTCGACCACGGCAGCAGCCTCTTCACCTGCCTCAACCTCACATCTATAATCAGCTCCAGACTGTGAACAGGATCCGGGAGAAGTGACCACATCGCACCGGTTTCAGCCTCCTGACACCGGCTCCCACTACCTTCTAGAATTGATTTTAAGATCCTACTTTTGTAAAGCTCCTCACGGCCTCTCTCCATGTTTTCTATCTGACTTCTTATGAAGAGATCCTCGGGCAGAGGTCTGTCAGCTGTTCAAAGCTGAGAACCGGAGGTGACAGAGGTTTCACAGTCCGAGCCTGAAACCCGTCAGTTCTGCAGAGTCACTGCCTCTTTCAAATCTCTTCTTAAAACAAACCTTTATCGTAGAGCTTTTCCCCATTTTACTTAACGTCTTACTTAATCTTTTGCTTTTACTGATAACTTATAATGTTTGAGTTAATTGATTCCTGCTGATCGCTGGTGACTCTGCCTTTGGTCTTTTTGCACTAAGACACTTTAAAAGAAGCTGTTGCCTTACAGACCTGCATGTCTTATTTGCTTGTGTAAAGCATTTTGTAACATGCGTTTAGAAAATTGTTCTATAAATAAAGATTATTATTATTATTATTACATTTATGAAGTAACTGCTGTGGAAAAGAAAATATTACAATTTGATCATTTTTAGAGTATATTCTTAAAAACGAAAAACATACAACAAAATTATTATTATTTATTTTTTCTTCTTTCACTACATTTTATTTATATGTGAGAATCTTCTATGTGTTTAGTGTATGTTTTTATATTGAAAAAAGCAATAAACAGGTTTAATCATCAGAAGAGAGGAGGCTCTGAGCCTCTCTTCTGATTGGCTGACTGTTTTCTGAGTGACCCAATAAAAATACAGCAGATTTCAGGTAGAAACACTCAGAGAAACCAAATCCTGCAAGGTTTGGATGGTGGGTCCAGGTGGGCGGGGCTTGGTGACTGCTTTGTTGTGACATCACAAAGTTCCAGAAGTCCTGACGGCTGGTTTTAAGGCTCAGTTTCTGAATACAGGCTGTGTGCATTTCTCTGTGGACTGAGGCTTTGATACTTTCACAGTATTAATATAGAAGCTAGATCTGATCTATAATCACACTACACATGGACACAGACACTTTACGCTCCTTCCTAAAGGATCAGATCACATGTGCTGTGAGGCTGTAATTATTCTTGCTGATCATGTTCCAATCAAGGGGATTTGATGGTCGTCACTCAGTATCTGCAGGAACATTTGAGAGTCCTACAGGACTGCAGGTCACAGGTAAGGTGCATGTTGTCAGGCGTCTGGAGGGACAGTCACACAAATTCTTTCTTTCACACTAAAAGAGACTACACATTTAACATGACCCGAGAATCTGTGCAACCAAAAGATGCTTCATTTATAAAGTTATTAAGACATTAAGACATTTTAGAACCAAAGAATATCTGTCTTCGGTTCTTGATAAATAACCACAGTCCTCAGAAAACATTTTCTGTGACTCGACTGTTTTAATCAACTGATTGTTTCAGTTTTACTTTTATAGAATAAGTTTTTGCCATGAGGACTGCGGGTTTCTCCCCCGTGTTTTTAAACCTGCATTACCACAGAAAGACTTCTCTGTACGAGCAGAGGGAAGACTAAAGTGACTTAGATATATTTGATTCTTTGATTTGCTGATAAAAGAGTAAACCTGTTGTTCAGGAGACCTGCTGTTGAGAGGCAGCTTTGCCTTTTGTTTCCTTTCTTGTCTGAGCTGTGGAGACTCATTATAATTTCACCTGTGCTGCCAGAGTCCTGCTGCAGGACTGAGACAGGACACAGTCTCTGCTCATCACGCAACTTTAGTTCAGTTTGTTCACCTGCTGCTGCTGCTTCACTCGTGTATGTTTCTCCCAGTGTGTGTGTGTGTGTGTGTGTGTGTGTGTGTGTGTGTGTGGAAAGAACTGAGAGGCAACCATCAGAAATAATCAGATCAAGATTCACCAAATTACAGTTTAATTGTGTGTATCTGAGTAAACATCTGGTTCAGAGTTTTCCCTCAAATGCTCAGTGGAGAAAACAAACTTGTGGATGTTCAAGTTGTTTTTTTGGGGGGGTGGTGTCATAAAGTGTGTGACTGTCAAAGCTACACACACACACACACACACACACACACACACACACACACACACACACACAGGTAGGGATGCCAAATGTCTTCCAAAAGTATTGTTGGTTTGTGTGAGGTGCTGGTATAATCCCAGGTGAATGTGTGTGTGTGTGTGTGTGTGTGTGTGTGTTGGCTGCAGGGGAAGACAGTGCTGTCCCACTAATAAGGAGCCAGTCTGACAGCAGCAGCCTGACAACCTCCTGACAGACAACGACCTGCTTTTGTGCTGAGTTACTAGAATATTCCTGGCATCTCCAGCTCGGGGTCAACTCCTGGGACGCAGAAGCAACACTGCCTCAATTTAAATTTTTTCTTCTTCTTCTTTTTTTTTTTCTTTTGCAGATTCCAGATTCTGCAGAATATTTTCTCTCTCTCTTCAAATGTGATTTAGAGTCAGACAAACGACAGCACGAGTCACTCAGTCGTGTCAGTGTGAATACTTTCTTTTTATTGAATTGTCAGGGTCAGGCATTTGACGAGAACAGATGAATACTTACCTTCTGCGACGCTTTTATAACAGCTGCTAATATCGCCAGCCAGAAACCCAGCAGACAATGTAGCTGTAGAATTGAACCACACAGAAATCTACATTGTATGCCAGGTTCAGGACAAAGCAAAACAAGGTGCGTACACTTCACCTCAAAGGCTTTTCAGACATGCTTCAGCTTCAGAACATTTACAGTTTCACTTTATCAGCTCCGACCAAGGACGTTCAACACAAAGAGGAGCTCAGAGAGCGAGAGGCAGAGAGAGAGGGAGGGAGAGAGAGAGAGAGAGAGAGGGAGAGAGAGAGAGAGGGAGAGAGAGGGAGAGAGAGAGACAGAGAGAGAGAGGGAGAGAGAGAGAGAGGGAGAGAGGGAGCAGAGAGAGAGAGACAGAGAGAGAAAGAGAGAGACAGAGAGAGACAGAGAGAGAGACAGAGAGACAGAGAGAGAGACAGAGAGAGAGAGAGACAGAAACACAGAATTAAAAAGAAGAATGGCGGAAGAGGAAGGAGTGAAAAAAAAAACACACAAAAAAACCTTGAAAGGGCCCCTTGTGGAGTTGTGACACAGAGAACATCCTGTCTGTGGGGGTCACAGGATCTAGCCCCCCTGACATCGCAGCCAATCAGGGGGAAGGAATGTGCCACCGGCCAATGGGAGAGGGAGCGGGCACGCTCGACCGGGAAGTAGGCCGAGCCGTCGGAGACCCAGTAGCCAGATGTAGCTGCTGATTGCTACACAGGATCTACACTGCCTACTGAGCAACTGACAGCGGCCAGAGAGCCGCGGAGCGCCAGGGCCCCCGCCGCCGGGTCCGGTCACGCCCGGGGCGGGAAGGAAGGCGACGCACTTCCGTAGACACAGCTGAGTCCACCTGGAGAGAGAGAGAGAGAGAGAGAGAGAGAGAGAGAGAGGGAGAGAGAGAGAGGGGGAAGAATAAATTAGTCCATACTCAGAGAGGAGGAAACGAGCTGAGCAAATAAGAGGAAAGAAAGATTATGAAGAAAGCGAAGGTGTCAGTGGTGAAGATGGGGTGATGCAAGGATGGGGGGGGGGGTATGGTGGCAGGCGGAGAGCTGACGGGGAGATCAAGCAGAAGAGAAGAACAGGATGCCTGAGGGAGGGGAAGGATATGGGAGATTATCTGCTGACGAACATCTCCGAGCGTGGCATTATCAGTCGCAGATTCCTGTCATTCTTTCCCATTCGCCCCGAGGCGCGACAGGCAGCGGCCACCGCCATGCCGGCTCCGACGCTCAGCCACTCACATAATGGGAGCACTGACCCAGTCTGAACAAATTACCACCTAGATACAGGTGATGGGAGGAGGGGGGGGGGGCTCTCTCTCTCTCTCTCCCTCTCTCTCTCTCTGCGGTCACAGCTCCAGCTCTGCATACCTGAGGCCTCATGACCGTATTGATCAAACACACTCGGACCAGCTGATGGTCACTTGACTCCAATTTCTTTTTATTAAGTGAAATGTGCTGGCTACTCCCTCTGCTCCCTCCTCCTCCCCCTCCTCCTCCCCCCTTCACATTCCAGCTCTGTCACCATTACTGCTCTTTCTCCTCCCCTTCTTCTTCTTCTGCTTCTTCTTCTTCCGTCTCAGCTGCAGTTGTGTAACACACCGATGACAAAGGTATATGGCTTTGAGTTGCATCATTTGTCTTTTGTCTCCCACGGCAGTGATCGCTATGACGACTCAATGACTGATGCCACCCGCAAACTTAGGGTTCAGAGATTTATTATCGAGTGTGCCGCCCCTGCTCCAGCTGTGTGTGTGTGTGTGTGTGTGTGTGTGTGGGGGGGGGGTGTAAAGGCATGTGGCCTCAGGCTCCGTTCTTGGCTGGAGGGGATACAGTTTTTAGAAAGAGGTGGGGGTGAGGAA